>NW_007251354.1:28556-38048 GCF_000164805.1 Carlito syrichta | reverse complement strand
GCGGTGGCTGGGAGCAGCCACTGCACTCCAGTCTGGGCGACAGAGTGAGGCTCCAGCTCAAAAAAAAAGGCTTGAAAAAGACAGTCTAGTGAAAAAATAGAAAACTTAAAAACCCAAAATGTATTTCCTCAGAAAGATAAGATTTCGTATCTAGCAAACAAAAGATAAAAAAATTCAATAGAAGTTTTAAAAATAAATAAAGAAATCTCCCAAAAAGTTAAATTTAAAAACAGAGAAGTAAACCAGATGAGTTACTCCTGTTGCATGCCTATAATCCCAGCACTTTGGGAGCTGAAGTGGGAGGATTGCTTGAGGCCAGAAGTTCGAGACCAGGCTAGGCAACATAGCATGACCTCATTTCTACAAAAAATACAAAAATCGGGCAACCCATTCAGGTCCCCTCCCACTGTGGGAGTTTTTCTGTCCTCTCAATAAATCCTGCTTAAAAAAAAAAAAAATTAGCTGGGCGTGGTGATGCTCACCTATAGTTCCAGCAATTTGGGAGGCTGAGGTGGGAGAATTGCTTGAGCCCAGGAAGTCAAGGCTGCAGTAAGCCAGAATCAAGCCACAGCACTCCAGCTGGGGTGACAGACTGAGACCCTGTCTCAAGGGGAAACAAAGTCTTATCCACAGTCTCCATTTTACAAGAAATTCATTACTCATTTTTGTTTGTTAATAAACTATCATTTGTTATTATAAAAATGAAATCGAATTTTAAAAATGGCATCAGATTTTTTTCATCCGCAACACAGGAAACAAGAAAATAGCAATGTCTTTTAAAATTATAAGAGAGGTCTGGGTGTAGTGGCTCACGCCTGTAATCCCAGCACTTTGGGAGGCTGAGGCAAAAAGGAATGCCTGAGCATTGAAGACCAGCCTGGTCAACATGGTAAGACCTTGTCTCTACAATAACTAAATTGAAAAAATTAGCCAGGCATGATAGAGTGCGCCTGCAGCTCCAGCTACTTGGAAGGCTGAGGCAGAAGGATTGCGGGAGCCTAGCAGGTCGACCGACGCTGGGTTGCCAGTGAGCGTGCCACTGCACTCCAGCCTGGATGACAAAGTGAGACTCCAACTCAAAAAAAAAATTTTTTTAAGAGGCCGGGCACAGTGGCTCAAGCCTGTAATCTCAGCATTTGGGAGGCTGAGGAGAGAGGATTACCTGAGCTCAAGGGTTCGAGACCAGCCTAGGCAACTTGGTGAGACCTCATCTCTACAATAAATCACAAAAATTAGCCAGGCATGGTAGCTTGTGGCTGTAGTTTCAGTTACTTGGAAGGCTGAGGCAGAAGGATCACCTGATTCCAGCAGGTTGAGGTTGTGGTGGCCATGAGCATGCCACTGCACTCCAGCCTGGGCAACAGAGTAAGACTCCAACTCAAAAAATAAAAAATAAAAATTTTAAGAGAAAAGTATTTCCAACATAGAATTCTATTTCCAAACACAGTATTATTTTATTCTGAGGGTAAAATAAAGACATTTTCATATAGGCATGGTTTGAAAAACGTTAGCTCTATTAAATGCATAACTCTCAAAAAGCTTCTGGAATATGTACCTCATCAAAATGACGGACTAAATAAAGAAAGATTACATGTGGACCAGGTGCAGTGGCTCAAGCCTGGAATCCCAGCACTTTGGGAGACCAGGGCGAGAGGACTGCCTGAGCTCAGGAGTTCGAGACCAGCCTGGGCAACTTGGTGAGACCCCCATCTCTACAATAAGTCAAAAAAAAATTAGCTGGGCATGGTGGTGTGCACCTATAGCTTCAGCTACTTGGAACGCTGAGGTGGAAGGGTCGCCTGAGCCCAGCAGGTCGAGGCTGCAGTGGCCGTGAACATGCCACTGCACTCCAGCCTGGGCGACAAAGTGAAACTCCAACTAAAAAAAAAAAAAAAAAAGAAGAAAAGAAAGATGAGCCACTGCGCCCAACTCTAAATTTTAAAAAATTAAAAAAGATTAATAGATTATCTAATGAAATTGAATGAATGGAGCAGAGTCTGATGGTCCTGATTAAGAGTCTGGAAATAGCTTAGTGATCCAAACCCTTAGAACTGGGCACATGAAAAAAGCAGAGAAATTATTACATCTAAGAAAAATAATTCTTTGGCCAGACATGGTGGCTCACGACTGTAATCCCAGCACTCTGGGAGGCTGAGGCAAGAGGACTGATTGGCTGAGTCCAGGATTGATTTAACCCTTCCCTTGTAGGGAAGGAAAAGGAGTGTAAGACAGAATGAGAAAGGAATGGGATGAAGAGAGTAGTGAGAGAAAGAAAAACCAGGTATCAGCTGGGCGCGATGGCTCATGTCTGTAATCCCAGCACTTTGGGAGGTGAAGGAAAGAGGATTGCCTGAGTCCTGTGGGTATGAGACCAGCCTGGGCAACAAGGCAAGATCTCATCTCTACAATAAATCAAAAAATTAGCCGGTTGTGGTGGTGCAGGCCTGTAGTTTCAGCTACTTGGAATGCTGAGGTAGAAGAATCACCCGAGCCCTGCAGGTCGAGGTTGTGGGGGCCATGAGCAGCATGCCACTACACTCCAGCCTGGGCAACAGAGTGAGACTATGACTTAAAAAAAAGAAAAAGAAAAAAAAAAGAAAAAGAAAAACAGGTGTCAATAGTGATTAATTCTAGGTGGTGGGAATGTGGGTATTTGCTGTATTATTTTGTTGCAGTTTTAAAATATCTCAACACCTCTCCTCCCAAATCCCAACAATTTCCTATATAAATAGGTTTTGCAACCGGGTTCAGTGGGTCAGCCTGTAATCCCATGCCTTGGAAGGCCAAGGTGAGTGAATTGCCTGAGCCCGTGTGTTCAAGACCCGCCTGGGCAAATTGGCAAGACTTCATCTCTACAATAAATTTTTAAAAAATTAGCCGGGCGTGGTAGCGCGTGCCTGTAGTTCCAGCTACCTGGAAGGCTGAGGCGGAAGGATCGTGGGAGCCCAGCAGGTTGAGGCTGCGGTGGCCGGGAGCAGCCACTGCACTCCAGTCTGGGCAATGGAGTGAGACTTCAACTTAAAAAAAATGAATAAATAAATAAATAAATAGGTTTTGGACCATTTCCATATAAAGTTGGAACGCTCTCAACTTTGCCAGTGTCCATTTGAATCAACACTCAAAGCATGTTACCAACCTAGTACAAAAATATATTGGAACCAATATTTCTATGACCTAGATAAACTCCTGGTAATATAGCTGAAGGTGTTTTTAGCAGACACAATGCATAGGTAGCTCCTACTAGCTACATTATGACTAACCAAAATTCCCAGATATTTTTCACATGAACTATTGCCCAACCACCTCTTCTTCATCCTACTCTTGTATATTTGAGATTTTGAATTTAAACACAAGGCTTATCCTTAGTAAATTTAATTTCAAGTCGGGCTCGCTGGCTCAGCCTGTAATCCCGCACCTTTGGGGGGCTGATGTGAGTGGATTGCCTGAGCCTGCCGGTTCGAGACCCGCCTGGGCAGCGAGACCTCATCTCTACAATAAATCAAAAAATCAGCCAGGCATGGTAGTGCATGCCTGTAATTTCGGCTACTCAGAAGGCTGAGGCGGAAGGATCGCCAGAGCCCAGCAGGTCGAGGCTACAGTGGCCGGGAGCGGCCACTGCACTCCAGTCTGGGTGACAGAGTGAGACCAACACACAAAAAAAAATAATAATTAATTTCAATTTGGATCTATGTCATCCTATGAATGTAAATTTTAAAATTATTCATCATATTAACTACCCCTACAGCTTTGCAATACTGAGATATCTGATTAACATGCTTTTAAAAATAATCCACTAGAGACTTTCCTGGTGAAATCAAGATTGCAAGTAGCTACCCTTATTCAATGCTTTACACATTCACTTAATCAATTAACAAAACACGTATCACTACACATCAGCCACAAATGTATCATGAAAGACTGTAAACTGATGGAATTATAACTCACTATATCTAGAACAATCCCCTGATCTACAAACCTCAAAATCCTAAATAGAAGTACAAGTACAAGTAATGAGGTGTGGGGGCTCACGCCCATAATCCCAATACTTTAGGAGGCTCAGGCGAGAGGATTGCCTGAGCCTAGGGATTCAAGACCAACCTGGGCAACTTCACAAGACCTCACCTCTACAAAAAAATCAAAAAATCACCCAAGCATGGTAGCAGGTGCCTGTAGTTTCAGCTACTTGGAAGGCTGAGGTAGAAAGATCGCCTCAGCCTAGCAGGTCGAGGCTGCAGTGGCTGTACTCCAGCCTGAGCAACAGTGAGACTCCAACTCAAAAAAAAAAAAAGAGAAAAGAAAAGAAGTGTAAGTAATGAAATTAAAAAACAGAAATAGAAGTAATGTATTATCAATCAACTCATACTAACTCTAATTTTTCCCTTAATACTCCATAGCACTTGTTTATAAAGGAATTTTCCCAAAATTTAACATCACTTTTATAGGTCTATGGTTTTCCAACTACTTTCCTTTCCCCTTTTTGGATATCAAGACATTTACTTCTCTCTAGTCCTTATGGCTTCTCAAAAATTAACAACAGGAGCTCTGAGATCATCAGCCAGTTAATTCCACCCTGAAATGTAATTCAGTTGTGTCTTAAGACTTAAATTCATTAAAAATGTTCACTCTTACTATCTTAGGCTATAGTTTACAGTTTATAATTTGCTATATACCTTCTAGTTTGAAAATGATTATCCTTGCTGCTAACAATAATCTACATAGTACTTATTTTTTAAAGAGCCTTTACAATTTCTCAAAAATCCTACAAAATACGTTAAATAGAAATTAATATACCATGACTTCATTTTATAGATAAGGAAAATGAAGCACAAAGAAGTTAAAATCATTTGCCCAAGGTCAAATAGCTACAATGAACCAAACTCTATTGCAGTTTAGGGCTATTTCCATAAGGCCATGTGGATTTTTAATACAAAACTACGTACTCAAGACTGCACATAAAATTTCTCTGCTAGCCGGGTTCAGTGGCTCAGCCTGTAATCCCGCGCCTTTGGTTGGCTGAGGTGAGTGGATTGCCTGAGCCCGCGGGTTCCAGACCCACCTGGGCAACTTGGCAAGACCTCATCTCTACAATAAATCAAAAATCAGCCAGGCGTGGTAGCGTGTGCCTGTAGTTCCAGCTACTTGGAAGGCTGAAGCAGAAGGATCGCCAGAGCCCAGCAGGTCGAGGCTGCGGTGGCCGGGAGCGGCCACTGCACTCCAGCCTGGGCAACAGAGTGAGACTCCAACTCAAAAAAAAAAAAAAAAAAAAAATTTCTCTGCTAAAATCTGATTTTCTGATTGGTAGTTGACAGGGGTTAAGAAATGTGTGGGGGCAGAAGTAAAGGGCAACATGATGAACCTGTGGTGATGGAAATATTTAGTACTTCGACTATGTCAGTGTCAATATCCTGGTTGTTATACTGCACTACAGTTTTGGAAGATGTTAACATTGGGGGGAAACCAGATAAATGGTACATCAGATTGCTCTATGTTATTTATAACAGATATAACTGTGTGAATCTAGAATTATCTGAAAAGAAAAAGTTCAATTAAAAATAAATCATTGATATTTCTTGTCTTGAAATTTTTATTTTTAAGAATCTTATTTAAAGTGAATAGCAAAGTTTGTATGAACATATAAATTATACTTTAAAAAGGGAAAGTCTGGGTAAATTAAAATAAACAGGATCATGCATAGAAATTCTGAAAGTAACATAAGCCCCAACAACAAAAACTCCAAAACAAGCCATACAGATCCTTGAAAATAAGAAAGGAGCTCCCAGGATTCTTATTTCCTAAAGAAACGAAACCAGTCAAGACAGTATAGGAAGCAAATTTATTAAGTCATGAATAGTCACCTCAAAAAGCAGCACTAGAAGAGTTAGAACTACCAAAGCTTTCCTCAGCCTCACCATACACTTTACTGCAATTCTCAACTTGGAGAAAGACTGAGTGTGTATGTCACCTTCCACCTGATATTCACAGCCACAAGTTTCAAAAGATTCGCATTTTTTTTTTTCCTTTTGTTACTCACAGAGTGCCTGAAGTTTCCATCATTTCCGGCTTTTCCCAGGACTTGCAATTAGGAAAACATTCAGTCAGCGTCTAGGGCAGGTCTGGTTAGAAGGATGAGCTCATCCCTTCAGATGCGCACCTGATCCTCAAGAAGCCGCTCCTCCTCCAGCAAGCAGAGCTTTCTATGTTTAAAGTGACACCCACAACCTGTACAACCACTTGAGCAGAGCCAAAACAAGTCCTTCCCTACACACGCCTAGTGCCATGGAATCATTTCCTGCTCTAGCCACTTCACACAGCCACTGAATGCAGGCAGCACTGGCAGCAGCTGCTGCTGCTCTATTGTGGCCTTGCTAGAGAAGGACTTCATTTTCAAAAAGCTATCATGGAGGTCAGGTCCTTCACCACTACCTTGGAAACATCGCACTGTTTGTTTCAACAGCTCCTTGCCCACAGTCAAACCTTACCAGAATCACCCTTTCTTTCAGAACTTACAACCCATTTTTCTGAACCAGGAATGCAGTGCCTCAAGATCTCTCTCATTCCATCTGCCCTCTCTATAAGTCTAAATGAGCCAAAACAGCTAAACATGCTGTATGTTGTTAGAGCTAAAAAGTTCCAAACTCAGGTTTTCCCCTCAGTTTCACGACTTCTAAGAAAACATTTACTCTGCCATGGCTATTTATTGGTAAAGCACACATTAGTCCTAATTCAAAGATATTAATTTCAAAATAAGATAATAGTGGTACTAAATATTTTCAATTAGAAGTACATGGGTACCAAATAGTCATTCAACAAATATTTCTGAGTACCTACTATGTACAGGTATCTCTGATAGGGTACTAAACTGGACTCTGAACAACACAAAACTCTAAGAACTTATCCCACCTTAGTCTTCCACAGGACCTTTGCAGTATTTTTACTTCAGTCATGACAAATCTCTAATACACTAATGAACTAAGAAGTATAAACAAGACAGAGAAATGTCAAATTAATTAGTGGTTACCTGAGAGGAATGGCAAGGGACTTGTGATCAATAAGGAAAAACCCAACGGTCAACTAATTTAGTAATGTTTAAATTGTTGAATGTAGTTACAAGAATGCATATTGTATTATTCTTTTTAAGTATCTTAAATAATACATAATAAAATTAAAAAACAGAAAACTGTGAATGAAAGGACACATCAGAGAGAAAGAAAAATCCATGGGATGGGAGAAAATATTTACAAATCATTAATCAGATAAAGGGTTAATATCCAGAAGATATAATGAACTCCTACAACCCAACAACAACAAAACACAATTTTTAAAACACATTTTAAAAATGTACAAAACACTCGAATAGACATTTCTCTAAAGAAGATATACAACTGGCTAATGAATACATGAAAAGATGCTCGAGACCACTAATCACTAGGGAAATGCAAATCAAAACCACAATGAGATATCATCTCATATCCATCATGATGACTGCTATCAAAAAAATTAAAAGTGCTGGCCAGGTGCAGTGGTTCATGCCTGTAATCCCAGCACTTTCGGAGGCAGAGACAAGAGGGCTGCCTGAGCCCAGTGGTTCAAGACCAGCCTAGGCAATTTGACAAGTCCGGTCCCCATACTAAATCAAAAAATTAGCCAGTGTGGTGGCACATGACTGTGGTTCCAGCTACTAGGAAATTGGAGATGGGAGGATCACCTGAGCCCAGCAGGTAGAGGCCACAGCGGCTGTGAGCATGCTACTGCTCTCTGGTGGGGCAATAGAGTAAGACTCCAACTCAAAAAAAAGAAAACAGTATGGCAGTTCCTCAAAAATTAAAAATAGAATTACTGTACGATCCAGCAACTTCCGGTTACATATCCAAAATAATTGAAAACACGATCTCGAAGAGATAACTTTACAACCATGTTCACAGTAGCGTTACTCACAACAGACAACAGATAGAAGAAACTCAGAGAATGGATAAGCAAAAGGTGGTATCTACATAGAATTGATTCAGTTCTAAAAAGGAAAGAAATTCTGACACATGCTCCAACACAGATGAACCTTGAGGACATAATGCTAAGTGAAATAAGGACAAATACCGATGAGACCATTTGATTTTTTTTTTTTGAGTTGAAGTCTCACTCTGTCGCCCAGACTGGAGTGCAGTGGCCGCTCCCGGCCACCGCAGCCTCAACCTGCTGGGCTCTGGCGATCCTTCTGCCTCAGCCTTCTGAGCAGCCAGAATCACAGGCATGCGCTACCACGCCCGGCTGATTTTTTGATTTATTGTAGAGATGAGGTCTCGCTGCCCAGGCGGGTCTCGAACCCACGGGCTCAGGCAATCCACTCACCTTAGCCTCCCAAAGGTGCAGAATTACAGGCTGAGCCACCGAGCCCAGCTGTCCATTTGATTTTTTAATTTTTTTTATTTTTGAGTTGGAGTCTCACTCTGTTGCCCAGGCTGCACTCACAGCCACCGCAGCCTCGACCTGCTGATCTTAGGCAATCCTTCTACTTCAGTCTTCCAAGTAGCTAGAACTACAGACGCACGCCACCATGCCTGACTAGTCTTTTGATTTACTGTAGTCAAGATTAATAAGGGGCAAAAGAAATAGCAAAAAGAGGATCAAAGAACTTAACTCTCCTCTTGGCACTACACAGCTCTGACTGAGGTCAACATCAAAGACAGGATGCGCCACCAAAGGAAATGGATGTGCACAGAGAAATAAGAGCTGAATCCAGGTCAGAAAGGAGACAATGATGCACAAATACGTTGTTTCCATAAAGAATGATTTTTTGAGCCGGGCTCGGTGGCTAAACCTGTAATCCCGTGCCTTTGGAAGGCTGAGGTGAGTGGATTGCCCCAGCCAGCGGGTTCGAGACCCACCGGGGCAGCGAGACCTCATCTCTACAATAAATCAAAAAATCAGCAGGGCGTGGGAGCGCATGCCTGTAATTCCGGCTACTCGGAAGGCTAAGGTGGAAGGATCGCCGGAGCCCAGCAGGTCGAGGCTGCGGTGGCTGGGAACGTCCACTGCACTCCAGTCTGGGCGACAGAGTGAGACTCCAACTCAAAAAAAAAAAAAGAAAAAAAAGATGTTTTGGCTGGGTGCAGTGGGTCATACCTGTAATCCCAGCACTTTAGGATGTCAAAACTGGAGGTCACTTGAGGCTATGAGTTCAAGACTATCCTGGGTAACATGGGGAGACCCCTCATCTCAATTCTTTTTAAAGAGTATTTTAGCCGAGCTCGGTGGCTCAGCCTGTAATCCCGCGCCTTTGGGAGGCTGAGGTGAGTGGATTGCCTGAGCCCGCGGGTTCGAGACCCGCCTGGGCAGTGAGACCTCATCTCTACAATAAATCAAAAAATCAGCCGGGCATGGTAGCGCATGCCTGTAATTCTGGCTACTCAAAGCCTGAGGCGGAAGGATCGCCAGAGCCCAGCAGGCGAGGCTGCGGTGGCCTTACTCCAGTCTGGGTGACCGAGTGAGACTCCAACT
>NW_007251354.1:23208-28536 GCF_000164805.1 Carlito syrichta | reverse complement strand
CCACTCACCTCAGCCTCCCAAAGGCGTGGGATTACAGGCTGAGCCACCGAGCTCGGCTTATATATATATTTTTTAATTATCTCACTCTTTCACCCAGGTTGTGTGCAGTAGCTGGTCTCCAACTGTGAGCTCAGGCAATCCTCTCACTTCAGCTTCCCAAAGTACTGGGATTATAGGCGTGAGCCACTGTGCCTATAATCCTAGTACTTTTTTTTTTTAAGAGATAAGGTCTCATTATGTAGCCCAGGTTGGTCTCTCAAATACCTGGGTTCAAGCAATCCTTCCACCTAGGCCTACCAAAGTACTAGGATTACTAGGATTATAGGCATGGGCCACCACGCCCAACCCTACATTACCTAAAAGATATTTCTTCAGAAATTTCTTCTCAAGAGAAAATTTTAAAAATTTTTTCTAAGAATTAACTCACTGACTTCCTATATGTGTGTGTGTGTGTGTGTGTGTGTGTGTGTATAAATTTTTTGTTTTCCTTTTTGAGTTGGATTCTCATTCCTTCACCCAGGCTAGAGTACAGTGGCCACCACAGTCTCAACCTGCTGGACTCTGGCGATCCTTCTGCCTCAGCCTTCCAAGTAGCTGGAACTACAGGCGCGCGCTACCACGCCCGGCTAATATTTTTGATTTATTGTAGAGATGAGGTCTCGCCAAGTTGCCAGGGCGGGTCTCGAACCCGTAGGCTCAGGCAATTCAGTCATCTCAGCCTCTGAAAGCGCGGGATTACAGGCTGAGCCACCGAGCCTGGCCTAAAAGAATCTTTTAAGGACAAACATATGGACGCAGCAACTTGGATGGATTTAGAGACTGTAATACTCAGGGATCTATCACAGAAACAAAGAACAGAGTACCACATGTTCTCACTCATAAGGGGACCCTGAACATTTACCATAATACTGTAAAAAAAGGAATTGGCGGCCAGGCTCGGTGGCTCAGCCTGTAATCTCGCGCTTTGGGAGGCCGAGGTGAGTGGACTGCCTGAGCCCGCGGGTTCGAGACCCGCCCGGGCAACTTGGCGAGACCTCATCTCTACAATAAATCAAAAATCAGTCAGGTGTGGTAGCATGAGACTTTAGTTCCAGCTACCTGGAAGGCTGAGGCAGAAGGATCGCCGAAGCCCAGCAGTCAAGGTTGCGGTGGCCGGGAGTGGCCACTGCACTCCAGTCTGGGCGACAGAGTGAGACTCTAACTCAAAAAAAATAAAAATAAAAATAAAGTACATATGGGCCGGGAGTAGTGGATCACACCTATAATCCCAGCAGTTTGGGAGGCCAAGGTGAGAGAATTATCTGAACCCATAGGTTCGAGACCAACCTAGGCAACATGGCAAAACCTCATCTCTACAATAAACCAAAAAATTTGCTGGGCGTGGTGGTGTGTGCCTATTGTTCCAGCTACTTGAAAACTGAGGCAGAAGGATCACCTGAGCCCAGCAGGTTGGGACTGCAGTGGCCGTGAGCGTGCCACTGCACTCCAGTCCGAGCAACAGAGTGAAACTCCAACTCAAATAAATAAATAAATAAATAAATAAAAGGCATATGAATCACCTAAAGGGCATGGTGGCGTGTGCCTATCGTTCCAGCTTCTTGAAAACTGAGGCAGAAGGATCACCTGAGCCCAGCAGGTTGAGACTGCAGTGGCCGTGAGCGTGCCACTGCACTCCAGTCTGAGCAACATAGTGAAACTCCAACTCAAATAAATAAATAAATAAATAAATAAAAGGCATATGAATCACCTAAAGATCTTTACAAATACAGATTCTATCAGCCTAAGTGTCCATCAATGAATGAATGAATAAAGAAAATGTGAGATAAGTGCAATGGCTCAATCCTGTAATCCAAGCACTTTGGGAGGCCAAGGCAGGATTGCTTGAGGTCAGGAGTTTGAGATCAGCCTGGGCAATAAAGTGAGACCACATTTCTACAAAAAAAAAATTTTAAATATAGTCTAGAGGCCCAGGCGGGAGATTCACTTGAGCCCAGGAGTTTGAGGTTACAATGAGCCATCATTGTGCCACTGCACTCCAGGGCGAGAACCTGTCTCTAAAAAATTTTTTTAAAATACATATACATTGAAGCCGGGCACGGTGGCTCACATCTGTAATCCCAGCACTTTGGGAGGCAGAGGCAAGAGGATTGCCTGAGCCCAGGAATTCAAGTCCAGCCTGGACAACTTGGCAAGACCTCGTCTCTACAATAAATCAAAAAAAATTAGCCGGGCGTGGTGGCACACACCTGTGGTTCCAGTTACTTGGAAGTCTGAGACAAAAGGATCGGCCCGAGCCCAGCAGGCTGAGGCTGCAGTGGCTGTGAGCATGCCACTGCACTCCAGCCTAGACCACAGAGTGAGACTCAAAGTAAAAATTTTTTTTCAAAATACAAACATATATATAAAGTTCTTATCGGTCAAAAGGAAAAAGAAAACAAACCAGTTACAAAACAGGCAAAGAAGAGAATAAGCAATTCCACAGAAATACAAACAGCCAATAAAGTAATAAAAAGTTGCTCAAACTCACAATTAATCTGGAAAATGCAATTAAAACTTTTTTTTACCTATTATATTAGTAAAAATGTACAAGATTGATAATACCAAATGTTGTCACGATGTAGAGATTTAGGCACTTGCATAAACTGCTGAGATAATGTAACATGTATGAAGGGCAACTGGGCAGTACCTACCAAAACTGAAAACATGCAAACCTTTTAACCAATAATTTTAGGTGCCTACTCTAGAGGTACACTAGAATTTATACAAAGAAGGCAAGAATAAGAGATGTTAATTTTAGTGCTGTGGGTAAGTGCAAAAATATATCACAACTCAAATGTCTACTGGTAAAGTTAACAGTTAAAGACAAACAAACTACAGTAATTCAAACTGAAATACAGCTAAAATAGGTGCTAAAAAGTGTGTACTGACATGATGAGATCTCAAAGGCAAATGCCAAGTTTAAAAAAAACTACTAAGTTTTTAAAAAGCTACCAAAAAAAAGTAATTATCATTCCCTTGATGCAAAAAAAAAACTATAAATGGGTATATAAATTATTAATGAATAGAAAAAGAACTGGAAGAAAATCCAACAAGCAGGATATTTCTGGAGGGGAATCTTTTGCTCCTTAACTTCTATTTAAAGTATTATTTCTTTTTAATGCATTTTTTCATTTTAAGTATATAACTTAAAAGTGTATTAAAAAATTATTTTTTTGAGTTGGAGTTCCACTCCATTGCCCAGGCTGGAGTGCAGTGGCACACAAGTTCATGGCCACCCCAGTGTTGACCTGCGGGGCTCAGGCAATCCTTCCACCTCAGCCTTCCAAGTAGCTGGAACAGGCACACGCTACCATGCCTGGCTAATTTTTTTATTTTTTTTATTGTAGAGATGAGGTCTCCCCAGGTTGCCCAGGCTGTTATTGAACCCGTGGGCTCAGGCAATCAATCCCCTCACCTCGGCCTTCCAAAGTGCTGGGATTACAGGCTTGAGTCACCACACCCAAGCTACAAATTTTAAGTGTTTTTAAAAAGACATTTACAGGCCAGGCACAGTGGTTTACACCTGTAATCCTAGCAACTTGCGGAGGCTGAAGGAAGAGAATTGCTTGAGCCCAGGAGTTCAAGACCAGCCTGGCCATTATAGTGAGATTTTTGTCTTGACAAAGAAACAAAAAATTAGTTGGGTATGGTGGTGCACACCTGTAGTCCTAGCTACTCAGGATGCTGAAGCAGGAGAACTGCTTGAATCCAGGTGGTCAAGGCTATAGTGAGCAGTGATCATGCCACTGCACAACAGTCTGGAGGACACAGTGAGACCTCAACTCAAAAAAAAAAAAAAAAAAAAGAATATTACGTATTACAACATGATTGTATACTTCTACCTTCTTCTTAAATCAATAAACATTTATTAAAATGGTTCACCAATGAAGCTGGACAGAAAAGTAAACCAGTAATATAGCAAACCAAATATAGGAAGCACTTGAATACATTTTCTGACTGTATTTATCCGAAGTATAAGTGTAGTATAAGGTAAACACGTAATCAGTTTGTATTCTGTCATCAATAGCCTCCTGACAACAATGGTTTCCTCAAATGAACTGAGAGCATCTATAACTCTATATAAATATAACCTGGCAATGTGGTATAGTAGGAACCAGAACATCTGTGACACTGCAGCTGTGTGACTTGGGGAAATTCATTTAAAAGTTATCTAGGCTTTAGTTTCCTCAATATAAAATGAATGGATGGATTAGACTAGTTGACCTCCAAGTATTCCATTAAGTCTAGAACTAAATATCAACACCTTGCTGTTGGTATTTATCATTCTCACTTAGATGTTTAAATAAGCCATTTACAAAGATACAAATTTTGAATTCGGTCGGGCATGGTGACTCAAGTCTATTATCCCAGCACTTTGGGAGGCCAAGGCAAGATAATTGCCTGAGCCTAGGGTTTTACTAGCGTGGGCAATTTGGTGAGATCTTGTCTCTACAATAAATCAAAAATAGCCAGGCACAGTAGCGCGTACCTGTAGTTCCAGCTACTTGGAAGGCTGAGACGGAAGAATTGCCTGAGCCAGCAGGTTGACACTGGAGTGGCCATGAGCATGCCACTGCACTCCAGCCTGAGTGATAGCAAATACATGTGAGATACACATACATTTTTTTCTCAATATAAAAAACTGCAGCATAAAAACATGTTTGGACAACCCCTTCGGGTCCCCTCCCACTGTAGGAGCTTTTTTGTCCTCTTAATAAATCCTGCTTTCTCAAAAAAAAAAGTTTGACTAAACGCTTTAAAGTCTGTTGTAATAACATTTGCCCTATATATGAGTATAAATAACGATTTCCACTACTAAAATTATCATTTTCTGAAAGCTTACAAACGTTAATAATTGCTTGTTACAACTATTTTCCCAAACATAGCTCCCTATACAATTATACACAGCATGAATATGGTAATTTACTCAATTCTCTGTATAACAATACAAGCCTCATATATAGCATCATGCTAATATTCAAATTAGTTCCTCATATGTAGTATAAATATTTGAGACAGAAAAATCTATGAATAAAAGAGATATTCATCTCCATAAATTTACACCTTCCCTGTCACATCATTCTGGTCTCCTAGTCAATTGTACCTGCACCCTCTTCCCCTTTCTCCATATCAAAGCTCCCTCCCTACAAAAGAATCTTTGTTTTTTGGGGTTTTTTTGAGTTGGAGTCTCCCTCTGTCGCCCAGACTGTAGTGCAGTGGCCGCTCCCAGCCACTCCAGCCTCGACCTGCTGGGCTCCAGCGATCCTTCCACCTCAGTCTTCCAAGTAG
>NW_007251354.1:19301-22639 GCF_000164805.1 Carlito syrichta | reverse complement strand
AGGCTGAGGCGGAAGGATCGCTGGAGCCCAGCGGGTCGAGGCTGCGGTAGCCGGGAGCGGTCACTGCACTCCAGTCTGGGCGACAGAATGACACTTCAACTCAAAAAAAAAAAAAAAAGAAAAGAATTGGCAGTAGCGGGATACTGCCGGGGTGGGAAGCGAGGGCACAACATCATTAAGGGTACCTGATCTCAAAACAGGCCAAGTGGGGGCCAAAAGGAGGCCCAAACTTTGCCTGTATGATGACCTCGTATATACCTAATCCTGAACTGTACCCCATATATTTAAAATAAAATAAATAATAAATTAATTAATTAATCTTTTCTTAGTTTCTTAGAATCACATACATTTCTTTTTTTTAAAGTTGGAATGTCACTCTGTTGTCCAGGCTGGAGTGCAGTGGCACGCTCATAGCCACCGCAGCCTCAACCTGCTAGACTCAGGTGATCCTTCCGCCTCAGTCTTCCAAGTAGCTGGAACTACAGGTGCGTGCCACTGCTCGCTGTTAATTTTTTTATTTATTGAAGAGACAAGGTCTCACCAAGTTGCCCAGGCTGGTCTCGAACCCCTGGACTCAGGCAATCCTCTCACCTTGGCCTCCCAAAGTGCTAGGATTACAGGCTTGAGCCACTGCACCCGGCCTTTAACTTTTTAAGCCTTAGTTTTCTTACCCTTAAAACTAAGGTACTAGTACCAGCTGCAGAGCAGAGTGTTGTTGTGACATAAAATGAGATAATACGCAGCACATTAATAATCACTCGGTGAAAGTTAGCTATACATTCATTTAGAGAAAAGAGTACTAAAAAAACTACTAAATCATGAACTGACCAGTGAATTTTCTTTTTTTTTTCTTTTTTTTTTTTTTGAGTTGGAGTCTCACTCTGTCACACAGACTGGAGTGCAGTGGCCACTCCCGATCACCGCAGCCTCGACCTGCTGGGCTCTGGTGATCCTTCCACCTCAGCCTTCCAAGTAGCTGGAACTACAGGCATGCGCTACCACCCCCGGCTTATTTTTTGATTTATTTCTCTTCAAACTTTCATTCTAACTTTTATCTCTTCTCAGAAACTTAATCATTTTTAAAGTTATTTTATGTGTGTATGTATTTATTTTCAGAGATAGAGTAAGACTCTGTTGCCCAGGCTAGTGTGGTGGTCCAATCATAGCTCACTGCAGCCTTCAGCTCCTGGGTTCAGAAGATCCTCCTGCCTCAGCCTCCCGAGTAGCTAGGACTACAGGTGTGTGCCATCATGCACAGCTAATTTTTTTATTTTATTTTTTGTAGAGACAAGTTCTCCCTATGTTGTCCCCTCATAAGGTCTGAGCAACTCCAAGGAAGAGATCAAGTTTCTCCTGTATTTGTGTCCTGAAGGCTTAGTAATGAGACACAAACTAGGTCCGAATAAATATTTGTTGAATGGATAAATGAATTAATCTTTTTTTCTCTCCAATGCACTCACTATACAGTACTCTATACATAACTGGAACTCAGTAAAGCTTGTTGGATTCATGTAGAAATCTTTTGCACCCAACCACCAAAGCTTTATCTTGCTTCAGAAAAGCACTTCTACTTTCAAGTTTGGCTACTGTCATTATAAATGAAGTTCTGCTCTAACACATATGAAATAAATGGGTTCAATGACTAACCACATTAAGGCCAGCTCAAGAAGGATTTAAAAAGCCATTATTCTAATTAATGAATTTGTGAATCTAAACATGGAAAAATCCAGTTACATAATCAAAAGAGAGGTTATCCCTTGCAAATTTATACTTACAAAAATAGAAAAATGGGCCGGGCTCAGTGGCTCAGCCTGTAATCCCAGCACTTTGGGAGGCCGACGTGAGTGGATTGCCTGAGCCCACGGGTTCGAGACCCGCCTGGGCAACTTGACAAGACCTCATCTCTACAATAAATCAAAAAATCAGCCGGGTGTGGTAGTGCGCCTGTTGTTCCAGCTACTTGGAAGGCTAAGGCGGAAGGATCACCGGAGCCCAGCAGGTCGAGGATGCGGTGGCCAGGAGCGGCCACTGCACTCCAGTCTGGGTGACAGAGTGAGACTCCAACTCAAAAAAAAAAAAAAAAAAATAGAAAAATGGTCAGAAGCTTGTATCTGTAGATTGAAATGCATAAATTATTTCTATGACTGACCCAAAGTAATTATTTTCACTAGAAATAAGAGTTAACAAAGTGATCCAGACCTGTTTCCAGAAAACAGTCCTTAAGACTCAGAGACTAAATGTTTTCCCCTTTCAGTGATTTTTACTCCGGGGAGACACCTTTTATTTCTGCACTGACAGATATTCAAAACATGTTGTCTTCTAAAATGAAATCTCATCCACTTCTTAAAAGGCAAATAACCTGAACAGGCACACCTCATGAACATTCAATTTTATATCCAAGTAACTAAAACTATCCCTAGATTTAGTGTTCAGACTGTAGTTGCAGTAGAAACACTTGATTTTTAAGTTACATTTGCAGAAGATGGTAAGTGTCGTGCAGCACATTCTTTCACTATAACATCTAAACTGATTTTACACTGCATACATTTCATAAGTGCATCGTAAAGGAATTCTACGCTTGAATGAATCTGGGAAGAAATGTGATCTTAGCACACACCCCCTCCTTCCAATTCAGCACGCTCCAGAGGGAGCAACCTTAGTTTTTTGGGCTTTCCCCTCCCCTCAAGAATCTCTCTCTCCCGCCCCGCCACGCACACACCTCACGCTTTATTTTAGAGCAGCAATCATTCAACATTCCACTCCCAGCCTCTCCGCCGAAAGAACCTTCCCAACTAATACTAGTTCACCAGGACCCCCTTTTGCATCTCAGAGTGTCCGTGGGGAATTTTCCCTGGAAAGAGGGAAGTGAGGCAGTGAAGGTCCGGGACGCCACCATTCCCGCCACGCCATTTAGGACCAGGTCCGGCGCCCGGTCCCCGACCAGCTCAGACAGAGCCCGGAGAGCTGCAAAGGTCAGATCCCACCTCCTCCCTCCGCCCCCCTCCAACAGTGAAAAGCAAACTGGGCCCAACCTCCGTGCTCTCATTCAACATCTCCTCCTCCTCGCCGTACCCCATTTCTTCCCACTTCTTCCCCGATGTAGCCCAGTCCCTTTATCCAGTTCCGAGTCCCCGTAAACACCCTGCTCCTAACACACACACCTTTCCACGCCCCGGCCCGTGCCCCTTGAGCCCCAATACACCCGGGTCCCTCCCCCTGGACCTTCCAGCAGCTCTAGCCCTCCCCGCGCGCCCCAGCGCAGACCAGCGCCCCGTCCCTGCCCCACAGGACCCAGGTCCTTCCCCACACGTCACCCTCGGGCCCACTCCTCCCGCCAC
>NW_007251354.1:15005-19281 GCF_000164805.1 Carlito syrichta | reverse complement strand
CCAGGCGCTACCCCAGTACCCCGTTACCCCCGGCCCCGCCCCCCTGAGGGTGTCGCACTCACCGCTCCCGCCGCCGCATACTTAACCGCCGCGGCTGCTATAGCTACAGGGAGCCAAGGCAACCAGCTCTCGCGACACTTTCTGCGGCTACGGCGAGAACCGCCGAGAAGAGACTCTCGCAAGAAAGTGAATGAGTCAGGCTCCAGACGGCGAAGTATATCTCGCGATAGTAGTGTTTAAAATGGCGGCCGCAAGGCTTTTCAAGGGTGGCCTGGAAGAGTTTGGAGGTGGGGCGCAGGCAAGGATGAGGCTTGAGCTGGCTAAGGATCGGAAAGCTATTGCAGGCGGGAAGTTAGTATGGCGGACCCTACACTGGGATAACTTTAAGGATATGGCCTTCTTTTCTTAGCTGCCTCAAACATAGAGCAGTGTCGCCTTTAGCCGAAAGCCCAGCATTTTCCTTCCGGGCAGAGTAGTTGGATATGGACAGGGCAAGCCAGAAACTGACCTTACCATCCTCTTATTCTTTTCCTTCAAGAAATTTTCTTCCGTTCCTCCCCCATCCTGGTTTGTTAATATTTCATAGAAAAAGCTTCATAGAAATGTTTATCTGCGGGTGTCTCGTCCCATCAGTTCGCCAGACCAAAATAGGAAATTAGTTACCAAAAAAAAAAAAAATTGGAACGTAAACACAGGTGTTAGGCCTTGGATGCAGAAGGGAGCTGCATTGGTGTGTTATTTGAACTTTGCACTTACTGCTTCCTGCCCTGTGAACCCATCCTTAGTTGGTGACTCCCTCAAGGTTTACTTGTAGGTCTTTTTCCCTGCTCTTAGACAACTGTAAATGCAGACTAACTGAACAGCCTCGGAAACAGGGTGAATTTAAAGAACGTTGGTCAACGAGGAAGAGTGAAACAGGGAAACAAGGGACTAGAAATAATAAACGGAGTAATAAATTCATTTCCATCTTTTGAAGCCCCTGAATAGCTCTCATAGGGTAGCACTGTTCAGTAGAAATATATTATGGCCGGGCTCGGTGGCTCAGTCTGTAATCCCAGCACTTTGGGGGGCTGAAGCGAGTGAATTGCCTGAGCCCATGGGATTACCTGAGCCCATGGGTTCGAGACCAGCACGGGCAACTTGGTGAGACCTGATCTCTATAATAAAATTAAAAATAGCCAGGCATGGTAGTGCGCGTCTGTAGTTCCAGGCTACCAAAAGGCTGATGGGGAAGGATCACTGAAGTCCAGAAGGTCAATGCTGGAGTGGCCGTGAGCGTGCATGCCACTGCACTCCAGCCTGGGTGAAGGAGTGAGACTCCAACTAAAAGAAAAAAAAAAAGAAATATATTGCAAGCCACACTATGCCACTTGAAGTTTCTTGTAGCATATTTTTAAATAGATGACACTAATTTTAGTAATATATTTTACATTTTTTTTTTGGTAGAGACAGAGTCTCTTGTCACTTAAGCTGGAGTGCAGTGGTATGATCATATCTCACTGTAATCCTGAACACCGGGACTTTAGTAGTCCTCCCTCCTCGGGCTGCCAAAGTGCTGAGGCAGAAGGCTACAGGTGTGAGCCAACATTCCCTGCCTAATTTTTTATAATATATCTTTTTTTTTTCTGAATTAGAGTCTCTGTCACCCAACCTAGAGTGCAGTGGCACACTCACGGCCACTGCAGCCTCGACCTCTGGGTTCAGGTGGTACTTCCACCTCAGCCTTCCAGGTAGCTGGAACTACAGGTGCGTTACCATGCCTGACTAATTTTTTGATTTATTTGTAGAGACGAGGTCTTGCCAAGTTACTCAGGCTGGTGTCGAACCCCTGAGCTCAGGCAGTCCCCTCACTGCGGCCTCCCAAAGTGCTGGGATTACAGGCTTGAGCCACTGCACCTGGCAGTATATCTTATTTAATTCAACATATTCAGAATATAATATCAACATCTAATCAATGTTACATTATTAATGAGATATTTTACATTTTTTCTTTGTACTAAGTTTTCAAAATTTGATTTTTATATTTAAAGTGCATCCCTGTAGTTCCAGCTACTTGGAAGGCTGAGGCGGAAGGATTACTGGAGCCCAGCAGGTGGAGGCTGCAGTAGCCAGGAGCGGCCACTGCACTCCAGTCTAGGTGACAGAGCGAGACTCCAACTCAAAAAAAATAATAATAATAAAGTGCATCTCAGTTCAGACTAGGCACATCTTAGGAGCTCAGTAGCCACATGTGGCTAGTGACTACTGTATTTGACAGTGTAGACCTGGACTCTAATGAATGGGCAATCTAGGTGAATGGGGGAGTTGGTATTATATGTGAGCAGTTTATGTAAAAGATACTCTTGCCAGCCAGGCTCGGTGGCAAGCAATACAGGTGATACTTCCACTTCAGCCTTCCAAGTACCTGGAACTCAGGCATGTACCATCACGCCCAGCCTACAGCCTATAATCCCGCGCCTTTGGGAGGCTGAGGTGAGTGGAATGCCTGAGCCTGCGGGTTCGAGACCCACCTGGGCAGCGAGACCTCATCTCTACAATAAATTAAAAAATTAGCTGGGTGTGGTAGCGCGTGCCTGTAGTTCCAGCTACTTGGAAGGCTAAGGCGGAAGGATTGCCGGAGCCCAGCAGACCGTGGCCACTGCACTCCAGTCTGGGCGACGGAGTGAGACTCCAACTCAAAAAAAAAAAAAAAAAGATTCTCTTGCCAGGCATGATAGCTATGCCTGTAATCCCAGCACTTTGAGAGGCGGAGGTGAGAGATTGCCTGAGCCCAGGGGTTTGAGACCAGCCTGGGCAAATTGGCAAGACCTCGTTTCTACAATAAGCCAAAAAATTAGCCGGGCATGGTGGTGCAAGCCTGTGGTTCCAGCTACGTGGAAGGTTGAGGTGGACTTGAGCCCAGCAGGTCGAGGCTGCAGTGACAATGAGCATGCCATGGCACCCCAGCCTAGGCAACAGTGAGACTCCAACTCAAAAAAAAAGAGACACTTTTGAAGTTGCTAACTCAAATGGCTACAAAGGCTAGACAAATAATAAAAGATGAACTGGTGCAATGCAATAGGTGCCAGTGGGGACTAGGACCCATTGGTGACTTCAAGCTCCTATCTAAAAGACCTACCTCTTCTAAGTGATAACAAACAGAAAATGTCTTTGAGTAGGATAGACAGCCAACTCTGCTGCCAATGTGTAGCCCCATGAACCATGATATTCGAATATATGAAACTTTTTTTTGAGTCAGAGTCTCACTTTGTCGCCCAGGCTAGCGTGCAGTTGCATGCTGCTCATGGCCATGGCAGTTTTGACTTGCTGGGGTCAGGTGATACTTCCACTTCAGCCTTCCAAGTACCTGGAACTACAGGCATGCGCCATCACACTCAGCTAATTTTTGTTTTGATTAATTGTAGATACAAGGTCTAACCATGTTGCCCAGGCTGGTCTTGAACCTGTGGGCTCAGGCAATCCCCTCACCTCACCTCCTAAAGTGCTGGGATTACAGGCATAAACCACCACGCCCAGCCAAATGTATGAAACATTTTTAAAGAAAATATGTAGCCGGGCTCGGTGGCTCGCCTGTAATCCTGCGCCTTTGGGAGGCTGAAGTGAGTGGATTGCCTGAGCCCGCGGGTTCGACACCCGCCTGGGCAGCGAGACCTCATCTCTACAATAAATCAAAAAATCAGCCGGGCGTGGTCGCGCATGCCTGTAATTCCGGCTACTTGGAAGGCTGAGGCGGAAGGATCGCCGGAGCCCAGCAGGTCGAGGCTGCGGTGGCCGGGAGCGGCCCTGCACTCCACTCTGGGCGACAGAGTGAGACTCCAACTCAAAAAAAAATAAAAAAAAAAGAGGCTGATACAGAAGGGTAAAGTAAGTCTCCACAAAACCTAGTGAAGAGATGGGAAAACTTGTCTTTGGATCATGTCTGGGAGTCACAGCTGAACCAGGGGGAAAAAAAAAAAAAGGAAGGAAGGGGAGGGAGGAAAGAAAGAAATTCCAGAGAGAGAGAGAGAGAAAGAGAGAGAGTAGAATTAGGAGAGGAGATATTTGAATACCCTAGACTTGATGAAATAAGTAAATCTTCAGTTCCTTGAACAGGGTAAATAAAATTAAATGCATATCTAGATACATGGTAGAAAAACTGAAGAACACTAACGATCAAGGTTTTTTTTTGTTTTTTTATTTTTTTTTTGAGTTGGAGTCTCATCTGTCATCCAGACTGGAGTGCAGTGGCCGCTCCCGGCCACCGCAGCCTCGACCTGCTGGGCTCCGGCGAGCCTCC
>NW_007251354.1:1673-14985 GCF_000164805.1 Carlito syrichta | reverse complement strand
GTGGCCGGGAGCGGCCACTGTACTCCAGTCTGGGTGACCGAGTGAGACTCCAACTCAAAAGAAAAACAACAAAAAAACAGAATAACAGTGTCCAGGCAAAGAGATGGCAAAGCTTGAGAATTTGACTAGATTGACTGGATCCTGTAGAAGTGTGCACTGTAATGCATTAAGTTGCCGTTGTAACTTATTGTAATTTGACTTTTTTTTTTTTTGAGTTGGAGTCTCCCTCTGTTGCCCAGACTGGAGGAAAGGTATACCTCTTTTGCCTCACATAGTACCTGGTTCACAGCAGGCACATAATAAACATTTGTTAAAAGAATCATAGTACCTGGTTCACAGCAGGCACATAATAAACATTTGTTAAAAGAATATGGGGGGGACTTACTAACTTATAAACCTGAGACACTGATAAAGGCTAAGGCTTATCCATTTCTTATCTGTGCCCTACCCACTTTCCTTCTATTCCCTCAGCCTACCCCAGACCTTACTACCACATTGGTAACTAGATCCTGTACAGGCCCAAAGCTTCCTTCCTCAAACACCTGAGTATCTCTATCTTGAAGTGCCAGCGGGAGTTAACATAACCAAGCTCCTAGGAGACACTGATGCTGCCAGTCTATGGACCATATTTTGAATAGCATTGTTCGATTCCCTAGTAGGAATGACACCACTTACACAAAGCACCCTTAAAAAAATGAATGGTCTTGCCCTGTCACCCAGGCTGGAGTGCAGTGGTATAACCTCCAACTCCTGGGCACAAAAGTTCCTCCAACTTAAGCCCCCTGAGTAGCTGAAACTATAGGCTTATGTCACAATACCCAGCTAATTTTTTAAAATTTTCTTTTAGAAACACAGTGTTGCTATGTTGTCCAGGCTGGTCTCAAACAATCCTCCCACTTAAGCCTCCTAGAGCACTGGGATTACAGTTGTGAGCCACCATGCCCGGCCCAAAGCACCCTTTTTTTCCTCTTTCTTTTTGAGTTGGAGTCTCACTCTGTCACCCAGGCTAAAGTACAGCGGCACACTCAAGGCCACCACTGCCTCGACCTGCTGGGCTCAAGCAATCCTCTGAAACTACAGGCATGCACTACTATGCCTGACTAATTTTTGATTTATTGTAGAGATGAGGTCTCGCCAAGTTGCCCAGGCTGGTCTTGAACCCCTGGGCTCAGGGAACCCTCTTGCCTCAGTCTCCCAAATTGCTAAGATTACAGGCCTGAGCCACCGCACCTGGTCCCAAAGCACCCTTTATTGACTTTCTTCTCACTCCCTTATACTGCTTGGATTTCTGGGATCACCTCCTAAATGAACTACTTGTATCCAAATATTTGTTTCAGGGTCTATTTGAGGGGAAATCCAAACTATGACAACCCTCTCCTTGGAAAGATGTACATAGAAATAGCATTTTATATACAAGTTTATAGAAGGTATAAATTTTCCAAAACTTATTCTTTAGATTATCAATGGAGATGTCGAGGGTAAATGTCATGTGATCCAAGGTCCACTAAAATTTGATCAGTTTAATGCAGACTCTGGCAACTTAATCTATTAACAACTTATAAAGTTGGCTGAATTTCATCCAGCTCTCCTTAGATGTTATTTTCCCAGACCCTGTTGCCATCTTTTATTTCTTCCTGGTCTGCATCACTCTTACTTTGAGGAACTTAGGAGTAAGCCTGGGACTCTTAAGACCTGATGCTTGAAATCAGTAAAAAGAGTATTGTTGCTCATTCTATTGAGCTCTCATGCTTTATTCCCAATCATGGTGCTTTCTGGGCACCACTGCAGTGCCCTTGTAACCCTTAGATCTTCTCTTGCTGTGTTCACACAGAGCATGGTATACTATAATTGTAGCTGACTTCTCCCATTTCCTTCTGGATTCTACATGATTCCCTATTCTATTTCATCCCTTTGGGAATCTATAACCTTTGACACATATGCTCCTAAGCCCACTCTGGTGTCATCTAGAAGCTTTATGGCATGCTTTAGGTCTGTGACAATCAGGGTAACCCTGCTTATCCCAACTTCTAATCAACTACAGAAAGAGAACACCAGGGTCACCAACATCTATTTCCTGTACAGTGTATAGTAGCTTTTTAACTTTGCCCACATATGGGCCAGCACATGTGTTTGTGCATAATTATTTGTCTCATATACTACAGAATAAATTTTTCTTTGTATATAACTATGAATGTGGTTTGGTGGGTGTGTAAGCAACCAGAGCTCAGGTCTGGTCTTAAAGTCTGAATAATGAATACTTAGTATTTGGCTCTAATTAGTCTCTGTGCATTGTTAGCCTCAGCTTTCATCTGCCCTCAAATATCAGAGGAAGAATCAGTTCATTTCCTTGAAGTTTATTGATTGTTACCGCTGGCTGAGCAAATTCCATAAAGGGGCAGGTTCCATGTGGAGCAATTGATAGGGGAGCGCCGAGCTGGTGAGAAAGTATACTTGGAGTAGAGACTTGGAATGAAGGATGGAAAGGCAGATGTCTCTCTCCTTTTTCCCTCCATTCCCACAAGTATACTGGATTAATAGTGGGGGTATCCTGCTCCTCATTCTCTCTCCAAATTGGAACCAGAGAGGGGAAACTTGATTCAAACTAGAGGTAGAAACACCTCACAGCTCCTCTGTTTCTCCATCCAAGGGGATGCCAATATCCACATGGTAGTCTACATGCTCCCCAGAGCTCAACCAAGGAATAGGGGTTCGATTGAAAGAAGGCCTGTTGGAGAGGTTCTGGTTATAGAGGACCAGGGGTTCACTCAGCAGGGGCCCCAGGTCAAATTTGGGCATCTGGAAGGTCATGCGTTTGGAGGCCTTCTCATATCCACCATAGGGCATTGCCGTCCTGAGAAGAGAACATATTATTTAATTAAGAATCAGAACAAAAGAAACAGAGCGTTATCATGAGATGTTACCCTGTTTTAAAAATGGGAAAGTCTGAAAGTTCTTGTTTGAGATTACTTATATACTCCTTATTCTTCTTCTTCCTTGGCACCCCGTTTTGCCTTCCTGGTTTGCTTGTTTTTCCAAAGGTAATAATGAGAAAAAATTCTAGTGGATACTAGACAGAGAGTCTCATGTATAGTTGTGACCCAGACCAGCATTTCAGAGAAGGTGACTCCAAATACTATAGACCCAAGGATCTGAGGCCACCTTAAATTACAGTGTAGTGACCCCTATTTTTTTATCACACTGCTGTGATGAAACCAAGCTAGAGTGAAAACAGCAAAAGCCTTTGATTAGGAAACCCATATTCCTGCCGTCACTGCTTAGCCTCTTTCTGAAACATTTTAATTAAAGTCTCCTTCCTAACTAAGGGCACAATACCATACACTGGAATGCATCTGGTTCCTTCCCCCATTTCCCCTACCTGTTGAAGGACTTATATTTGGGGAGATCAGCTTTGGCCCCATAGGCCAGCAGGTCAATGCCAAGTTCCACTTTTTGCTGGGAATCAACCCCCATGGCTCGCTCCCATGGGGAAATATAGGTCTTGAACACAGTGATATGTTTTCCTTCTCCACCTGCCTGGTCTCCTGGTAGCCACGGGAGAGAAAAGTACGTCAAATAATAGCAGTTAGTAGCCAATGAAAGTTAATTCTAGCCGGGCTCGGTGGCTCAGCCTGTAATCCCAGTGCTTTGGGAAGCTGAGGTGAGTGGATTGTCTGAGCCCGAGGGTTCGAGACCCGCCTAGGCAACTTGGCGAGACCTCGTCTCTGCAATAAATCAAAAATGAGCCAGGCGTGGTAGCGCGCGCCTGTAGTTCCAGCTACTTGGAAGGCTGAAGCAGAAGGATCACCAGAGCCCAGCAGGTCAAGGCTGCAGTGGCTGGGAGCGGCCACTGCACTCCAGTCTGAGTGAGACTCCAACTCAAAAAAAAAAAAAAAAAGAAAGAAAGTTAATTCTACATCCCTGTACTATGGAAGTTGCTGGGGCCAAAAGTATAACATCCTAGTAATTGTATAAGATTAGTGACCTTATACACTAATGATAGACTGAGATCAGATCTGTGACTAAATCTGAAAAGCAAGGAAGGTGACTAGGCTTCTGGATAGAATAAACATATCTTTGTATCCTCCTGAACCCAGAGAGTCCATCGAGATATTTCACCTAGGTTCCCCTGTTCCCCACACCCAGACAAAGCATCGTTCCTAGAACAACTCTTCTCTAGGGGTAAGATTCATTATTCTTGGGTGAGAGTACTTGCCTGATCCTGTTTCGCCAACCCCTGCTGTGCCAGCAGCTCCTCCTCCTCTGCCAGCCTGTCCCCCAGGACCACCTGTACCCCCAGCTCCAGACCTAGGGCCCTGATGGTGCTGCTGGTCAGAGCCATACTGTCCGGCAGAGCCACTGCCCCCTGCCTGGCCTCCGCCACTGCTCTTGCTGTAGGAGAATCCATGACCAGCTGTGCCCAGTTGTCCCCCCACTGTGGGAAGGAACTTCTGGAAGTGATCCTGAAAAGGAAGACAAAGTGAGAGAAGATTAGCAATGGGTGTGGAAAATGCACAAAACCAAATGTATGTACAGCAAAGGAGGAGATAGTTGCAACCCAAAGACACTGACTCCTCTGAGATTCCCTCCTTCAAAAGATGGATAGTAGATAGGCTGAAAGGAATTAAATTCTTCTTAAGGTTAGGACTCCCTTGGCTCATTTCCTCCGATTATACCTTAGGGTAAGAGCAGTTCATTCTCCACATTCCTTTTGCCCATCCTTGCTGAGGCAAAGAAGACCAAGACTTCTGCTCAACAAAATTTGAAAGGAAGGAGTTTCCATGGAGAAACCAGTCTTAATTTGAAGATCTAGAGAGATTTCTGCCCCCTTCCTTTCTCAGCTTGTCCCACAGTCAGAACTTTCTCACTCCCTCTCTTCTCTTGGTGCCTGTTGCACCAGGACTTCCTGACAGTGAAACTGTAGCGGGTGGGGGAAGGGTGGCCAAAAGGGCAACACTAGATTCAGCCCCAAAGCCTAAAAATAACCCCGCCAACTCCTTCAGGAGGCTCTCCTGGCCATCCCACCATGTACACCCCCATGCCCCACCCAGTGTAACCAGACCCAGGCAGGGAAGAGGGCGTTTGGCCTCCTAAAGTTAGATATGAGCAGCTCAGCACTTTTACTCTGCTCCTACATAGGGGCCAGTAACAGACATTTCTATCCCTGTCCCCATGTAGGCATCTATTTCCACCCTCCCCCAGGCACCCAGAGAAGGTGGAGGAGGAAGAAAGGAAATGGAGAAGGTTCTCTCTTTCTCAGTTATAACATCTTCTGTCTGGCCCCTCTCCAATCCCTACTCCTTTTTCTTTGGAGCAGGAGCCTGACTTCAAGATGTGGAACCTTGAAAAAGGATAGTTTCAGACTCTACACCTGAGGTCTTTAGGGAAGAGAATGACACTTTAAATGAAAGAATGGCTCAGACAGGAGATGGCTATAAAAACTCACTTAACTCTTCCTAGGGTTGCCAGATTTAGCAAATAAAATAAAGGATACCACTTAAATTTGAGTTTCAGATGAACAACAAATACTTTTTTAGTATAAATATGCCTCAAATATTGCATGGGTCTTACTTACACTAAAAAGTTATTCATTTTGGTCAGGTGCAGTGGTTAGTTCTCACATTTTCATAGGCCAAGACCAGAGGATCACTTGAGCCCAGAAGCTCAAGGTCAGCCTGGTCAACATAATGAGACCTCGTCTCTACAAAAAAAAAAAGTATGGCAGTAGTGGGACACTGCCAGGGGAGGGGGGCCACATAACATCAATAAGGGGTACCCAATCTCCAACCTGGCAAAATGGGGACTAAGGGGAGGCCCAAATTTTACCTGTACATGACCACTGATGTACCTAGCCCTGAATTGTACCCCAAATCTTTAAAACAAAAATTTTTATAAAATAAAAGGAACAAAAATTAGCCAGGCATGGTGGCTAGGCCAGGTGCGGTGGCTCATGCCTATAATCCCAGCACTTTGGAAGGCCAAGGTGAGAGAATTGCCTGAGCCCACAGGTTCAAGACCAGCCTGGGCAACCTGGCAAGATCTCATCTCTACAATAAATCAAGAAAAACTAGCCAGGCATGATGGCACATGCCTGTAGTCCCAGCTACTTGGAAGGCTGAGGTAAAAGGATTGCCTGGGCCCAGCAGGAAGAGGCTGTGGTGGTCATAAGAATGCCACTGTACTCCAGTTTGAGCGACTCCAACTCAAAAAAAAAAAAAAAAAGCCAGGTTTGGTGGCTCAGTCTGTAATCCCAGCGTTTGGGGAGGCTGAGGTGAGTGGATTGCCTGAGCTCGTGGGTTCGAGCCCACTTGGGCAACTTGGCGAGACCTCATCTCTACAATAAATCAAAAAATTAGCCGAGCATGGTAGCGCGCGCCTATAGTTCCAGCTACTTGGAAGGCTGAGGCAGAAGGATCGCTGGAGCCCAGCAGGTTGAGGCTGCAGTGGCCAGGAGCGGCCACTGCACTCCAGTCTGGGCGACAGAGTGAGATTCCAACTCAAAAAAAAAAAAAATTAGCCAGGCATGGTGGCTCATGCCTGTAAACCCAACACTTTGCAAAACCAAGGAGGGAGGATCACTTGAGTCCAAGAGTTTGAGACCAGCCTAGGCAACATAGCAACATCTCATCTCTATCAAAAATAATAATAATAATAATAATAATTTTGCATCTAAAATTCAAATTCAGGTGTGCATCCTGTAATTTTATTTAATTAATTAATTAATTTTTTTGAGTTGGAGTCTCCCTCTTTCGCCCAGACTGGCCACCACAGCCTCGACCTGCTGGGCTCCAGCAATTCTTCCGCCTCAGCCTTCTGAGTAGCCAGAATTATAGGTGTGCGCTACCACACCCGGCTGATTTTTGATTTATTGTAGAGATGAGGTCTCGCCAAGTTGACCTGGCAGGTCTCGAACCCGCGGGCTCAGGCAATTCACTTACTTCAGCCTCCCAAGGCACGGGATTACAGGCTGAGCCACCAAGCTCGGCTTGTAATTTTATTTTAATGTCTCAAATATTACATGGGACATATATTTAAAAGTATTTATTAAGGCCGGGCTTGGTGGCTCAGCCTGTAATCCCAGCGCTTTGGGAGGCTGAGGTGAGTGGATTGCCTGAGCCCGCAGATTCGAGACCCGCCTGGGCAACTTGGCGAGACCTCATCTCTACAATAAATAAAAAAATTAGCCGGGCGAGGTAGCACGCGTCTGTAGTTCCGGTTACTTGGAAGGTCTGAGGCGGAAGGATCGCCGGAGCCCAGCAGGTGGAGGCTGCGGTGGCCGGGAGCGGCCACTGCACTCCAGTCTGGGCAACTGAATGAGACTCCAACTCAAAAATAAAAAAAGGATTTATTAAGAAAAAAAAGATAGCCGGGCTCAGTGGCTCAGCCTGTAATCTCACGCTGAGGTGAGTGGATTGCCTGAGCCCATGGGTTTGAGACCCGCCTGGGCAACTTGGCGAGACCTCATCTTTACAACAAATCAAAAAATCAGCCGGGCGTGGTAGCGCATGCCTGTAATTCCGGCTACTTGGAAGGCTGAGGTGGAAGGATCGCCGGAGGTCAGCAGGTCGAGGCTGCGGTGGCCGGGAGCGGCCACTGCACTCCAGTCTGGGTGACAGAGTGAGACTCCAACTCAAAAAAAAAGAAAAAAGATTTTAAAAGTTTACACTATGTATCTGAAACTCAAATTTAATTGGCTATCTTGTACTTTTAAAACTTAATTTTGTCTTCTTTCTAAATAAATGCATTTTATTTTATCTTATGTCCCAAATATTACATAAGACATACTTTAAAAAATTATTCATTGTGTATATCAACTTCAAAATATAGGACTGGGCAACCCCCTTAGCTCCCCTCGTCCCACTATGGGAGCTTTTCTGTCTCTCAATAAATCCTGCTTTTTAAAAAAAGTGTGTATGTGTGTGTGTGTGTGTGTGTGTGTGTGTGTGTGTGTGACTGAACATTCTGTGTTTTATCTGTCAACCCTATCTTTAGCACATACTGGGAAGGAATTTTTCTCTTTGAAGGTGTGGTACTCCACACACCTTCACAGACTCTAACATGGATACTGAGTTTCAGAAGTGGACTGTAATTCACCTTGGAGCTGTTAGGGGCTCATTAGGTTTAATGAGCTGATAAATTTTCAGGGAGAGAATGTTGATGGTATTTTGGAGGTTCAGGGCCTACTAAGAAGCTGTCAGAAAAAGCATTAGGCTTTGAGACAGTGGTAAAATTCTAAACTTACCATTGAGTTGTCTGAAAAAACATCAGGGTGGTTCTCATAGATGAATTTTTCTACCCGCATTTGCCGTAGTTTGAACATCTTGGAGCCCCGATTGGTAAGCAGCGATAGCTCCTCCAGCATCACATCCCTTGGGACACTGATCTTTTTGCCTAGGTTCAGGCCTGAGCTCTCCCGTCCACCTTTCAGGGAGGTGGGAAGGAAGAAGCAAGGGAAAGAGGAAAATAGAGTTTTCTGGGCTCAGAATGCAAACCCCATCTACAACTAAGTGTCTATGTGTCCTGGCAGAGATCATTTAGAGAAGCAGATGATGTCTGTGATGTCTGACCAAACTTTATCTAGTTGTGAGATATTTTGATTTCCTGGGATTTGAACAGAATGCTTGGGAACTAGGGTGCAGAGTGGACATAGTGGGGATACTAGAATCGAGAGGTGAATGGGGGAACAGAAGCGTGGGCATGGGGTGCAGCGCAAAAGGAATAAAGGAACATCATAGATGAAGGCCACTGGAGAAATTATGGCATGGGGGAAAGTCAACCTTTGTTGGCTAGTCCTCTAAATACAGACTCCTATTTTAATTCCCTTCCCTTTTCTTCTCAGGGAACTCTGGCTCCAGAGATCCTCTAGGTATTGGGAGAGGTTTTCACATGCATGTACTCCTGCCCACCCCCAAGAAACATGCCTATGCAATTTTCCATTTTAAGTGCTTACACAGGCTCCCCAGCTCTGTGGAAAGCAGTAAGGAAATTTAATGCTTATTGAGATCATAATCTGTGCCAGTCTCAGTGGCATTTTCTTCCTCAAATATACCTTACTGACCCATGGATCCTATGATCTTAGACCTGTGCTGGGTAATATGGAAGGGTATTGTCTCAAATTAGGAGGTGAAAAGGGTGGATGAGTAGACAGTTTGTTTTTGTTTTTGGTTTTTGTTTTTGAATTGGAGTCTCACTCTGTCACCCAGACTGGAGTGCAGTGGCCGCTCCCTCTACCTACTGGGCTCCGGTGATCCTTCTGCCTCAGCCTTCCAAGTAGCTGGAACTACAGGTGCGCACTACCACCCCCGGCTAATTTTTTGATTTATTGTAGAGATGAGATCTCGCCAAGTTGCCCAGGCGGGTCTCGAACCCGTGGACTCAGGCAATCCACTCACCTCAGCCTCCAAAAGCGCGGGATTACAGGCTGAGCCACCAAGCCCGGTTGAGTAGTCAGTTTTGAATCCTTTCTCCCTCTTTCTCCCTGCCCTTCTGTTTTTTTTTTGTTTTGTTTTGTTTTGTTTTTGAGTTGGAGTCTCACTCTGTCTCCCAGACTGGAGTGCAGTGGCCGCTCCTGGCCACCGCAGCCTCTACCTGCTGGGCTCCGGCGATCCTTCCTCCTCAGTCTTCCAAGTATCCAGAATTACAGGCATGCACTACCACGCCCGGCTGATTTTTTGATTTATTGTAGAGATGAGGTCTCGCTGCCCAGGCGGGTCTCGAACCCGCGGGCTCAGGCAATTCACTCACCTCAGCCTCCCAAAGGCGCGAGATTACAGGCTGAGCCACCAAGCCCGGCTCTCCCTGCCCTTCTTATCCTCCCCTCTATTCCCTACTCTCCCACTCTCTCACCACTGAGATTCCTCCTGTCTGTTCACCCTGAGACATATATAACTTTATGATATTTCTGGGACACTTGGGTCAGGGAAGCTCTTAAGAAGTCCATACTAGGTAGATTGCAAACATGCCTTACCTCCAGTGAGTTCCATGATCAGCTTACTGGATTTCCTCTTCTTGTTGGGGGCAGGGGTTCCTGAGAGTGGCATTGTGGAGGTGGATTCAGCCTGCAAAGGGTGGGAAAGGGGAGTTGAAGGATGCAAAGGGACTAGAAAGAGTGAGTGTCTGCAGTAGTATATCTTAAATTGGGGTTAAGGGCTTCAGAAAACAAAAAAAAAAATTTTTTTTTTTTTTTTGAGTTGGAGTCTCACTCAGCCACCCAGACTAGAGTACAGTGGCCACTCCCGGCCACTGCAGCCTCAACCTGCTGGGCTCCAGTGATCCTTCCGCCTCAGTCTCCCAAGTAGCTGGAACTACAGGTGTGCACTACCACGCCTGGCTAATTTTTTTGATTTATTGTAGAGATGATGTCTCGCCAAGTTGCCCAGGTGGGTCTCGAACCCACAGGCTCAGGCAATTCACTCACCTTGGCCTCCCAAAGCACAGGATTACAAGCTGAACCACCGAGCCCGGCAAAAAAAATTTTTTTAGTTGGGTCCCACTCTATCTCCCAGGCTGGGGTGCAGTGGCATGCTCATGGCTCACCACAGCCTTGACCTTCTGGGTTCAGATTATCCTTCTGCTCCGCCTTCTGAGTAGCTGGGACTACAGGCATGTGCCACCACACCTGGCTAATTTTTTGATTTTTTTTTTTGTAGAGATGAGGTCTTACTATGTTGCCTAGGCTGGTCTCCAATTCCTGGGCTGAAGCAATCCTCCCACCTCAGCCTCCCAAAGTGCTGGGATTACAGGTGTGAGTCATTGTGCCTGGCCTAGGGGACAAAATTTTATAACATTTTTTAAAAGATATGTATTCTCCCAAAAGGGAAAAACTCACTGCTTTAGGACTTGTATTTTTGGGAGCGAGAGGGCAAGAAGTATAGACACACCCCTGCCCCTATCTTATATGAAACTCTTGTGAGCTGTTTCACATAGAGTTGGTACAGGGATCAGTAACATAGCTGGGGGTGGGGTATTTAAAAACAACCACAAAGCTGGGCTCTGTGGCTCAGCCTGTAATCCCAGAACTTTGGGAGGCTAAGGCAAGTGGATTACCTGAGACTGCGGGTTCCAGACCAGCCTGGGCAACTTGACGAGCCCTCATCTCTACAAGAAATCAAAAATCACTACCCAGACATGGTAGTGCATACTTGTAGTTCCAGCTACTCGGAAGGTTGAGGTGGAAGGATCACCAGAGCCCAGCAAGTCGATGCTGGGGTGACCATGTGTGTGCCACTGCCTTCCCCTAAATTCTGGGGGACGGGGCTAGGAGGAGAGGAGACAGAGATATGTTCTGCCAGGGTTGCAGAGATTCAGCCAAAAACATTCTCCATAGAAAGGAGGGGTTGTTTCTCCTCCACTGGGCCAGCTGGAACATGGCCTGGGAGATCATGGCTGTGCTCCTTACTCCTTCAGTCCCTCCCGCCCCAGGCTCCAGAGCAGAGTAGCAAGGAGGAGCGAGGGCATTTGAACCCTGACACATGTCATTCAGTAATATCATAGCAGAAGGGAATTGAGGGAGGACGGGAACATGGTAAAGGTCCTGGCAGTGGAGGTGGACAAGCTGGGAAAAGATACAGACTCCAGTCCCTTAACAGAAGTTGGCACCCAGCGAAATGCTGTCCTCCGCTGAGTCTTGTCTCAAAAACACATCCACAACTCTACTGACTTAGTGTGGTCTCCCTTCCCATTCTTCCAGTGCCTCCCCCAATACTGCCATTCCCACCCTCCTGGGCCCCTCTCCTTCCAACTTTCTATGGCTCCCCTAAACTGGACAGCTGGAAATGAAGCATAGATGGGGAGGAGGGATACTTCCCCAGGATCAAGAATCACAGTTGTAGACACAGAAGTCAACAGAGTGGGCTCCAGCTCCTCTAACCATAGAACTGGAGACTTACCGGCTGCTCAGGCGGTGGTCAGCTCTCCCTGGGGTCCAGCAGCTTTGGAGAACTGAGCTGCTGTGACCGGAGAACACGAGCTGGGCAGGCTGGGGGCAGCACTGGCAGTGGGGGAGGGCGGATGGTTATTAATAGAGATGATGAGTACAAGCAGCTCAAATGGCACAGGGGGTACTGAGACCCTGGAACCAAGATCCCGCCTTCCTTGCCTGGCTCCAGAAGAGGAGAAAAGGTCTTTGGGATTCTCTCACTGAGCCATCTGCACCAGAGATCAGTCTGCACCAGCAACTCCCTTTCCCTTTACACTTAGAGTCTGAGATCCAAAGCAACATCAAAGGAGAAACTGAAGACTGAGAAGAAGAGAGGAAGTGGGCAACAAGTGATGGATAGGAATTCAGAGTGGGAGACAGAACCTGGAGAACATTCCCTGAGGTCACTCAGAGCCAATCGAGGCCAGAGCTGGAGTGACCTGTGGGTGTTTTTGGGGGTGAGAGGCTTAAGGCACTATGTTTGGGGTGGGGAAATCTTCATAGTGGAACTGTGCTTTTAAAGTTCCTGGATGGGTTGGTCTTTTCTCTGTGAGGGCCAGATCTTGGCAGGGTAAGGAACCACAGTAACCAAACCCGGTGCTACCTAGACAGTCTGGGAGGATTATGGGGAAGACTCGACCAATTATTCTGTCTGCCTCACTCCCTTTTCTTTCCACTTGAACTCTGGCAGTAATAAGGACAGGTGAATGCTTGGAGCTGCCTTTTAACCCCATTTGCTGTTGTTGGAGCGCTCAGTTCAGCTTGCTGGGCAGCATAGACATTGATGTCTCCCTGAGAAGCATATGTAGGCCTCTTTCCTGCTAGGGCCTTACCCTCTGAGGTTCCTACTTGGGATTTCGTTTGAAGGACGTGCACTGCCCCATAAGATCTAGACTATCCCATTAGTACTGTTCCAAAGGAGGCTCTAGTGAGAGGCACAAGCTTGAAAGCCCTTCTGGGGACACCTGTAATTTGCCCAGCTCCTTCCTTGGTCACCGCACGATCTTCCTGCACCTTCTGCTTAAGTTCTGGAACCAGCTGCTACAGCATCTCTGTTATAGTCACCACCCTGTTGCCCTGTTGCTACTGCCTTAAGAAATGGCTTTTCAACCGGGCTCGGGGGCTAAGCCTGTAATCCCGCGCCTGTGGGAGGCTGAGGTGAGTGGATTGCCTGAGCCCGCGGGTTGGAGACTCGCCTGGGCAGGCGAGACCTCATCTCTACAATAAAATCAAAAAATTAGCCAGGTGTAGTAGCACGCGCCTGTAATTCCGGCTACTCGGAAGGCTGAGGCGGAAGGATTGCGGAAGCCCAGCAAGTCGACGCTGCGGTGGCCGGGAGCGGCCACTGCACTCCAGTCTGGGCCACAGAGACTCCAATTCAAAAAAAAAAAAAAAGAA
>NW_007251354.1:0-372 GCF_000164805.1 Carlito syrichta | reverse complement strand
CTGCCTGAGCCCGTGGGTTTGAGACCAGCCTGGGCAACTTGGCAAGCCCTCATCTCTACAATAAATCAAAAATTAGTCTAGTGTGTTGGCGCGCACCTGTAATTCCAGTCACTTGGAAAACTGGGACAGTAGGATCGCTGGAGCCCAGCAGGTCAATGCTGGGGTGGCCGTGAGTGTGCCACTGCACTCCAAAAAACAATAATAATTTTTTAAAAATGGGCTCTTACTATATTTCCCAGGCTGGGCTTAAGTGATCCCTCTGCCCCAGCCTCTGAGTAGCAGAGACTATGGGCACATGCCAGGAAGTGACTTTTTTTTTTTTGAGTTGGAGTCTCACTCTGTCACCCAGACTGGAGTGCAGTGGCCGCCCCC
>NW_007251353.1:781-5662 GCF_000164805.1 Carlito syrichta | reverse complement strand
AAAGTCTGCGTGGGAGGAAGATGATGGAATAATTGGGAGAGGAAGTCACCCTCCCTCCACCCAAAGGTGACAGACTGGGCAGCCAGAATATGGACTGGCTGCAGTGTTGCCAGACCACTTTGATCGCTCTCTGCCCAATGGCCAACCCTAACTCGGGGCCATCTGTTCTGTGAACTCACACTCCTCTTTGCCATGGGGCACGATGTGGAGGGTGGAGGCAGGCCTTCTGGAATGCATGACTGAAGGTGCATGATGGACGTGAACAGTGGCCACCTTTGAGACCTCGCGCGAACAACAGGCTGGAAAATGCCTTTTCCACTCCTATCCCTGAGGTTGACTTCTCGCCCTGGCTGACAGGCGTGGTGGTGGTGCTGGTAGTGGTGATTATTATTACTTGGAGTTGGAATCCCACTCTGTCACCCAGGTCAGAGTGCAGGTGCACACTCATGGCCACCGCAGACTCCTCCTGCCCAGGTCAGGCAAACCTCCCACCTCCACCCGCCGAGTGGCTGGAATCACAGGCCTTCACCACCACGTCTGGCTAATCTTTGGATTTATTTTTGATGACTGACATGAGGTCTTGCCAAGTGTCCCAGGCAGGTGTTGAACCAGGGCCTCAGTCCATCCTCTCATCTCACCTTCCAAGGGCCTGATGCCAGGCTGAGCCCTTGAGCCAGGCCTGTGGTTGTGGTGGTGGTGGTGGTTTGTTTTATTATTCTGAGTCAGTGTCTCACTCTGTTGCCCAGGCCGGAGCACAGGGGACTACTGTTGGCTACTATGGCCTCCACTGACTTGGCTCAATTGTGCTGTGGCCTCCTAAATGACCGGAGCGATAGGCTTGATCCACCACACTCAGCTCATTTTCTTGACATCTTGTACAAATGAGGTCTTGCGGAGGTGCCTGGGCTCATCTAAAATCCGGGGACTCATGCGCTCACTCACCTAAGCCTCACAGAGCACCGAGATGACATGGATGAGCCCCTGCACCTGGCCTCCACACCCCTCTCTGGGCCCCACCTCATGGCCCAAACCCTTCCAATGACCTGGGACCGTGGAAAGGGTGGCAGGAGTCATACGCCAAATCCTCTATTTGGTGGAGAGAGTGGCACAGGGTTGTATCTCCACCAGGGCACCCACTCCTCCCCTTGTATTGTTCCCCAGGGTGGAGTTGCATGCTCCTCCCAGGACTAGCCTCCAGGAAAGGCAGGGTGTGACTATCAAACCTTCAGTGAGAGGGGCATGGCTGGGTGACTCACGCATGTCTCCTTGGCACTGGGGGAGGCAGAGACGGGCAAAACACTTGGGTCCAGGTCCTTGAGACCAGGCTGGACACCATCTCAAGCCCCCATATCGACCCCAAGTAAAACCCAGAAAACCCTGGGTGAGGACAGGCCTATAGCAGGAGGATCACCTCCTGCCCAGAGTTCAAGAACAGGAAGGAAGACCAGGATGTTGACCAAATGGAAAGCCTGTGATCGCAGCAGTTTGGGAGGCCCAGGCCAAGAGGGTGGCCTGAGTTGGGTGGTTTGAGAGCAGCCTTGGCAACCTAGAGAGGAAAGAAAATGAAGAAAGAAAGAAAGAAAGAAAGAAAGAAAGAAAGAAAGAAAGAAAGAAAGAAAGAAAGAAAAAAGAAAGAAAGAAAGAAAAAAGAAAGAAAGAAAGAAAGAAAGAAAAGAAAAAAAGAAAGAAATCAATTTTCCTGCAAACATTCTGCTCTCAGTCTTTCCCTCCCCACTCCCATGACATGTGAGGTTCCCCCAAGCTCAGAAGCTTACAGACCTAACCCCCCAATGTCTGTCCCTGCTTTAATGTGAGAATTCCCAAGGCACCCTGGCTGGGTTCCTGCTGGTTCTCCTCTCCAAGGTGAGAAATTTGCCCCAGGCAGGCCAACCCTCTGACTCGGCAATGAGGACCTTCCAACAAGAAAGCCCAGGGACACATTCCTCACCCAGGGACATTTCTTCCTCCCCCATCCCATTTTCCTAGCTCTAAAGGTAGTCGACCTGCGAACACCATGTAGAGTTTAGAATCTGTGTATGTTTCTGATGTTTTTGGCGATGAGGCCTGGCTCTGTGGCCCAGTCTGGGGCGTGCAGACACGACTGTCATTCACCGCCAGCTTTGAAATTACAGGCTGCAGCGATCATCATGCCTCAGCCTCCAGAGTGGACAGGACTACAGGCATCTCAACCCCAGACCCCCTGTTTGTATGGGTGCAGAGACGGGGTCCATGAATGACCTGTGCAGGCCTTGGTCTCTGGGGCTACAGCCATCCTCCCACCTTGGCCTCCCAGAGCACTGGGATTCCAGACTTGGTCCTCAAAGTAAGGCATTCTGGTTCATTTTGATGAATGATTGAGGCCATGCTCGGGTGCTCAGCCTCATCATACCAGCACTTTGGGAGGTTGAACCAGTGGCTGGTCCAAGCCCGCAGGCTGAGACCCACTCAAACACCTCAGCTCGACCTCATCTCTACCATCCATCCCTAATGAGCAGGCGTAGAGGCAGGCACCTGTCTTTCCAGCTTCTCCAAAGAGTATGGAAAGGCTCACTGGAGCCCAGCAGGCTGATGCTGTGGTCACTGGGAGCAAGACACCACCTTCCAGCCTGGGCAATTGAGTGACACTCTGACTCAAAGAAAAAAAGGAGATAGGAAAAAAAAGAACACCCATTTATGTTTGGAGTTGGGATCATCCTGAACAGAGATCATTTGGGACAGAGTTCCCTGTCTTGGGCTAGAGTTCCCAAAAGACAGTGAATCAGCAGACAATCAGGCTGTGGCTTTGTGATGCTGAGGTGGGGGACCATGGGGTCCCGAGAGTTCGAGACCAGCCTGGCACACATAGTGAGACCTCATCACTCCCCAGAACACAACATTGGGGATGCCCGTGGTGGCCCCCATGGTCCCAGCTACAGGATGCTGCACCTCCATCCTGGGGCATATCTTGTATCATCATGCCAACAGAGGCTGTGAGTCCAGGCCAGGCAACCTGGCCCAAGGCTGTCAACCCAACTCCCTGGGAGGCTGTGAGTGGAGGGTGCCTGAGCCCAGGTTTTGGAGGCCAGCCCAGGCGTAGTGGCAGACCTCATCTCGGTGAGAGGTGCCCAAAATCGTGTCATGCGTGGTGGCCCCTGGAGTCCTGTCTGCTTGGAGGTCAAGACAGGAGTACCGGCTGAGCTCCACAAGTCAATGCCCTGTGATCTATGATTGTGTCAATGAGCCTCAGCCCAGTTGATGGAGACTCCAGCGATAAAAAAGACTCCTCCCACATGTGTCATAAAGGGGATCCATGGCTCCCCAGGGAAAAGTCCATGTGGGCAGGGGACGATGGAGTGATTGGGAGAGGAAGGGGCTCTCCCCACCCGAAGTGGCAGACTGTACGACTGGAACCTGGGCTGACCTCATCGTTCCTGGACCACCTTGTACGCTCAGTGCCTGACGCCTGCCCTATCTAGGGGCCATCTATTCTGTGAGCTTACACGCATCTTAGACCTGGGACATAAGTGTGGAGGGTGGAGGCAGGTCTTCTGGGAATGTGGCCAAAGGCATGGGGCAGAAGTGCCCAGTCAACTCCTTTGAAACCTCCCACAATTGACAGGTGGGAAAGTGCCTTTTCCTCTGCCATCCCTGAAGGTAACTCCTCGAACTGGGTGGCAAGGGTGGTGGTGGTGGCAGAATTATTATTTGGAGTTGGAACCCCACTCTGTCACCCAGGTTGGAATGCAGGGGCTAGTTCATGGACACTACGACCTTCACCTTCTTGGGTCAGGTGATCCTCTCGCCTCGGCTCCCCAAGTGGCTGGAATTATAGGCCTGCAAGACTATGGCTGGCTAATGTTTGGAAATATTTTTGAGGGCTAAAAAGAGGTCGAACCCAGCGTCCTGGGCTGGTCTCAAACCCACAGGCTCAGGCCATCCACTTGCCTCGCCCTCGAAGGGTTGGAATTCCAGGCTGAGCACCTTAGCCTGGCCTGTTGTTGTTGTGGTGGGGGTTGGTATTCTTATTCTGAGTTGGAGTACTGCTCTGTCACCCAGGCCTTAGCACAGGGGCCCACTCTTTGCCACCGCAGCCTCCACCAGGTTGACTCAGGATATCTTCCTGCTGTGGCCACTCAAGTGGTCAGAAAGATAGGTGTGTGCACTCAGGCTATCTTCCTGCTGTGGCCACTCGAGTGGTCAGAAAGATAGGTGTGTGCCACCATGCTCGGTTCATTTTGTTTGTTTCTTTTAGAGGTGATGTATCACCAAGGTGCCTGGGATGGTCTCAAACATGGTGGCTCAGTCCATCCTCTCGCCTTGGCCTCCCAAAGCACCGGGTTACAAGCGTGAGTCCCCACGTCGAGCATTCACACCCCTCTTAGATCCCCACTGCGAGGCCTGCTCCCTTCAGATGACCTCAGACACCAGAGAGGGCAGAGAGACTCGTCCGCTGAGCCCACCCAGGAGTAGAGCCTGTTGCAGTGGCGTGTCTCCACAAGGACGGTCAGCCCTCCGCCTGCCTTGTTCCCCAGTGTGGACCCACTCGATACTCCCAGGGGTCACCTTGGTGAAAGAGAGTTCGTGACTCTCAAACATTCGGGAGGATGGGGATGGCTGAACGACTCACGTCTCTCTCCTCGGCACTCAGGGAGGCCGAAACGGGAAGGTGGTTGGAAGCTGAGATCTCAAGACCAGGCTGGACACCATAGCAAGCCCGCACATAGACCCCAACTAAAACTCAGAAAACCTTGGGTGAGGGCAGGCCTCGGCAGGAGGATTTCCTCCAGCACAGAGTTCAAGATCAAGCAGGAAGAACCAGATGTCACCCAAATGGAATGCCTGTGATCGCAGCACTTTTGGAGGTCCAGGCCGAGAAGATAGCCCGAGTTGGGATGTTTGAGA
>NW_007251353.1:0-761 GCF_000164805.1 Carlito syrichta | reverse complement strand
GAGAGAAAGAGAGAGAGAGAGAGAGAGAGAGAGAGAGAGAGAGAGAGAAAGAAAGGAATCCATTCTCCTGCAAAATTTTTTCTCTCATTCTTTCCACCACTGCCCCAATGTGAGTGTCTGCCAAGCTCAGCACCTACTAGCCCCAACCCACCCCCCAATGGATGCCCCCTACTTGGTGTGGGATTCCCAAAGCTCCCTGGCTGGGTTCCTGATGGCTATCATCTCCGAGGTGAGAAATGTACCCCAGGCAAACTGACCCTCCGACTTCACAACAAGGACCTCTGCCAAGAAAGACCAGGGATACATCCCTCAGCTGGGGGTATTTCTTCACCCCCAAGTCAATTCTTCCTAACTGTAAAGCCAGTCGTCCTGTGAACACACAATGTGCAGTTGAGAATGTTTTTAGAGACAAGGTCTGGCACTGTGGCTCAGCCTGGGGCCCAGGGACATGACTGTTGCTCACCGCCAGCCTCAAAATCATGGGTGATCCTCCCTCCTCAGCATCCGGAGTGGCCAGGATAATGGGCATCTGCACCCCAGAACCCCTTTGTGTTTGGTTGCAGAGATGGGGACTCCTTGTGTGGCCTGGGCTGGCCTTGGGCTCCTGGGCTCCTGCCATCCTCACACCATGGCCTCCCAGAGCACTGTGATTCCAGGCATGGGCTGACCTGCCAGCCCTTATGGTTCATGTTCAATGAAGGATAGAGGCTGGATTCAAGGCTCATGCCAGTCGCAGGCCTCGGCCTCCCAAAGCACTGGGA
>NW_007251352.1:0-11255 GCF_000164805.1 Carlito syrichta | reverse complement strand
AAATACGTTAGGATAAGTCTTGGGGGGAAAAAAACAAGTATTTCCTGTCCCGCATGTTAAAAGGACATCAAACCCCTTCCTTTGACCTGTAAGAAGATCTTTCCATTTTACCATCCGTTTAACAGTATAATCAGGTCTCCAATGTCTTATCATCTCTGAATGTGCTTGAGAGTCCAAATTGAGATGATTAACTGCAAATATAGCTTGATTTACGATATGATGGTGAGAACTATATCTGAATTCCACTTCCTGCAATTTACTTATTTGATTTTTTAACGTTTGATATTCTCTCTCAACTATAGCTTGATCTTGGGGTTTATACAGAAATCCTGTAGAATGAAAGATGCCAAACCAGGTACAAAAGGACTAAAAAGCTTTGGATGCATAAGCAGGAGCAGTCTCAGCTTTTAATTGTTTATGAATACACAGCTGTAAAAAACAAGGGACTAAATGTTGGACTACATGTTTATAGGCTTCCCATTTCTGGGCAAGGCTAAAATTACATGGGAAAATGTATCCATTGTTACATGTAGAAATGACAATTTTCCAAAACTTTGGAAATGAGTAACATACATTTGCAACAAAACATTAGGGTTTTGTCTGTGGGGATTAACTCCTGAGGGAAGTGAGTTATTAGAAGTAGGACACGAAGTACAATTTTTTATGATTTGTCTAGCCATTTCTCTAGAAATGAAACTGGTGCCTTAAAGACTCAGCGTTTTGGTGATGAATTTTATGGGATTGCTGAGCTTGATTGGCTAAAGAACCTGCAAGGAGAGGGCACACGACTGATTATGTCAAGGCATCTGCTAATTGATTACCTTGATGTAGAGGTCCAGGGAGTCCTGAATGAAATCTAATATGACCTATGAAAAATGATTGGTTTCTAACAATTATTAGTTGCTGTAATCGGATAAGTAAATCAAGAATAGTTGCCTTATTAACAGCAATGGTGGCTTTTTAAAATATGAGACAACAGCCCTTTCATATAACAGGAATCAGAATAGAAAGACAATTTTCTCCTCTTTCAATCGAGACGGTCACAAATAATCCCTCCCCACTGGCACCACTTGCCAGAGGTCTTTTGGCGCCAAGGTGCAAATTTAAATTATCTGGATATTTTGTTTCATGATATCCAGCTGCTTCTTCTTTCAAGCTTTTCCTTATCCTCAGGGGTAGAGGATCACCATCAACAGGGGCAGTGGCTAACATTGCCTGAGAAGGAACAGGAATTAGTAAGGGATTTCTTTTACCTGGTTCCACTTTTACGCTAATAGTCATTTTATCAATCTCTTGTTGTGGATCTAAGACATCTGTAATTATTTTCCATAATGTGAAAGTGTCTACAGGCACTAGTTCCGGATCGTGGAGAGTGTAATAAACTTTCAATTTTTCCCCAAACTTTGTCCATGTTTCTGAACTAATGATGCCTTCTTCGGGGAACCAGGAGCACTGTTCTTATACAAAATGGAGAAAACAAGATAATCGTGTAGAGGAAACTTTAATTCCTCTTTTAGAGTGCATATGCATCAACATACTTATGAACACTTTTTTTTCTTTAAATTTATTCTGACCTATGTTCATATCACGGCTTTAAAACTGCTTACCATTCCTAGCTTTGCTCTACCAAGGGGTCTGCAGGACCCTAGGCAAGGTTTTATCTGTTCAGATTAAATAAAGGCTTTACTTTCAGTTCCCTGTTTGGGTACCACTTGCCGGGGTCCTGCTCCAGCAGGTCAGGGCTTCCTGAAGGAAGAACAGTGTCAGCATGAGAGAAAACTTTGACACTGACTCATGTTATGCAGGACATTTGTCTGTCTATTTTTCTTTTCAATTTTTTTTTATACTTTAAGTTACATACAGTTTGTCCTTAAAAATCAGACGTCTTTATTTTTTTGATCATTGTTCTAACAGCGATGAAGTACTGTCTGTCTTCCCTCAAATTTTTGACAATGCATCCACTGATAGAGTCTTTAAAGCATGTAATTTTTCACAACGTGTTTTTTGTAACTATTCACCCTAACCATCTAAACTGTTAACAACTTAATTACTAACTTATGTTTTCCTAACATTTTATTTTTCTATACACTATTACAAAGCCTATTCTACTATTTCAACCTCTCTGTATTAATCACCTACTCTAAAATGCAAAAAGTTTGTGTATACTGCAAATTATATGGCCATCCATCTGTTTTCTTGCATAAATGGCCACACCTAATATTAAAGCACTTGTAATCATCACAACATTTTTCATTATGCTATAAATACCTATATAACACTTCACAATTAGCAAACTGAAAACAACCTACCCAGAACTCTCCAATTAGAAACCAACTTAAAAAACTAAAACTAGTAAGCCTATTATGATGCCAAACATAATGCTTATAATTTGCATCCATAGTCCCCTGAGAGGGATAAGGAGAGCACTGACGTACAGTCAACCCAAGGCTCCCAGGGGTAGGAGATTGTCACCCGCAGTTTTTAATCTCATGGTGGGTTAAAGCACCAAAAGGTTGGGGACAGAGAAATTCAAATGGAGGGACATATCGCAGCAGAAAAATTTCCATTTAACTCATTGCTTGTTTCTACTAATAGACTCTTTTAAGGGACTACTATTTTTTTCATCTCCCAACTCTCCGGGTACTGAGGGCGAACATAACAAGATGAGTAGTAGAAGCAGGACCAATAGCTGCCCAGAGTTGCCCTGCAACCTGGGGTTTTTGGCTTTCTGGATCCTGTCAACGTGAAGGCCTCTATGGTTGGCTCCTGACACCAGGTCATTGGAAGTGAGTCGACCTCTTGGTGGGGCCCTGAGTGAGGTTTGGAGGCCAGGTGCAAGGATTCATGCCTGTCATTCTGGTCTTCTGGGAGGTTGAGGTGAAAGGATTGCATGAACCCCCGTGTTCAATACCAGCTCGGGCACCATGGCGAGACCTTGTCTCTACAAGAAACCAAAATATTAGCTGGGCATGGTGGCATGCACCATCATTCTGGCCACTTGGGAGGATGGAGAGGGAGGATCACCAGACCCCAGCCAGTGGAGGCCATGGAGGTCGAGAGTGGGCCACTTAATTCCAGCCTGGGCGACAGAGCAGGACTCTGACTCAGAATAAAAATACCAACCACCACCACCACAACAACCACAGGCAGGGCTCAGGTGCTCAGCCTGTCATCCTGGCCCTTCAGATGCCCAGGCAAGTGGATGATCTGAGGCTGTGTGATCAACAGCAGCTGGGGACATGGGGCAAAACTTCAATGTCACCATAAAAATAACTTTAAAGATTAGCCAAGCATGGTGGCGCAGGCCTGTGGTTCCAGCCACTTGGTGTCCAAGGCGGGAGGATCTCCTGAGACTGGTAGGTGGAATATGAAGAGGCAGTGAACATGCCCCTGCACTCTGACCTGTGTGATAGAGTGGGATTCTGACTCCAAATAATAATAATCACCACCACCACCATCCCTGTCAGCCAGCATGAAGAGACATTCTCAGGGATAGGAGAATAAAATGTACTTTCTAAATTTTAGTTTGTGGGAGGTTTCAAAGGTGGCCACCAGGCAGGTTTGTCCCTCACCTTCAGCCACGTGCCCCAGAAAGTTGGCCTCCACTGTTCACATTCGTGTTTCACAGCAAGGATGCATGTGAGCTCATGGAACAGTTGGCCCGGAGCTAGGTCCGCCATTGGGCAAAGATCATTCAAGGCAGCCCAGCAATTCTGTGACCAACCCAGGTTCCTGTCCCCCTGTTTACCAACTTCGGGCAGGGAGAGGGCCCCTTCCTCTCTCAATCTCCTCATTGTCTGCAGACCACACGGACATTTCCTGCAGAGCTGTGGACGCAAGTCGTGATACATGTTGAGGCATCTTTTTTGTCACCAGAGTCTCCATCAGACGATCTTGGACATGGCAGTACCATCATGGATCCTGGGACCTCGGCCTATTGGGTTAAGGCAGTCCTCCCCTTCAGCTCCAGAGCAGCCGGGACTCTGGGGACCACCACACCAGATTCAATTTTGGAGACTTCTCACGAAGACAAGGTCTGGTCACTTCACCTGGGCTCATCTCCAAACCCTGGGCTCAGGCAGACTCCTGCCTCGACCTCCCAGGGTGCAGGGCTGACAGCCGTTTGCAACAGTGCCTGGCCTGGATTCACACATACTATCAGTGGGGGCTATGCAAAGGAATGCCCCAGGACCTAGGCCACTGCAATCCATGTAGCCGGGACCATGGGTGCCACCATGCATGAGACCCCCTTTGGATTCCAGTTAGTGATGAGGTCTTGCTACATTGCCAAGGCTGGTCTCGAAACCCCAATCTCAAGCAGTCCCCCACGTTGGCCTCCATAAGCCACAGCATGATTGTCTGCTTATCCACCATCTTTCAGGAACTCTAGGCCCAATCTGGGGCCTCCTTCCCAAATGTTCTCTGTCTGTTCATGATGATCCCCACTCCCTACACAAATGGATGCTATTCTTTTTTATCCTTTTTTTCCTTTTTTTTGTAAAGTCGAAGTCTCTTTCTGTCAGCCAAGCTGGAAGGTGGTTGTTCACTCCTGGACAACGCTGGGGTGGATTTCCAGGCTCTGGCGAGCCTTTCCATGGCCTTTCAAGGAGCCAGAATGACAGGCACACGAAACCATGCCCAGATCATTTGGAATGAAATGTATAATCGAGGTCTCACCAAGTTGTGGGCACAGACCTTGACCTGTGGGTTTGGGCCGGCTTCTGGCCTGGGCTTCCAAAGCGCTGGGATGATGAAGCTGAGCCCCCGAGCCCAGCCTTGATCCTTCATATAAAATGAACCAGCATGCCTGGCACGGCTGCTCACGTATGGAATTCCAAATTTCTGGGAGCCCGAGGTGGGAGGATGACTGGAGCCCAGGAGCCCAAGGCCAGGCTGGGGAAAACAGGGAGACGCCCCCATCTCCGCAGCCATTCAAACAGTTGGTCTGGTGTAAAGGTGTCGGTCATCTTGGCCACTCTGGAGTCTGAGGCGGCAGGATTGACAGAGCCCATGATTTCAAGGCTGATGGTGAATGACAGTCATGTCCCCGGGTGCCAGCCTGAAACACAGAGCAATACCCTGTCTCTAAAAACATCAAAATCATACAGATTCTCAACTGCATGTGTTTTTTTTTACAGGGCGACTGGCTTTAGAGCCAGGAAAAAATCAGATTGGGGGGAAGAAATGTGGGGGTGATGGATGTGTCCATGGGCTTTTTTGGCAGAAGGTCCTTGTTGCCGAGTCAGAGGGTCAGACTGCCAGGGGCACATTTCTGACCTAAGAGAGGAGAGCCAGCATGAACCTGGACAGGGGGCCAAGGGAATTCCCGCACTTATTTGAGGACAAGAACTGGAGGGGATTTGGGGATGGAGGGTGAGGAGCTTGTTGGACCCTCCCATGTGAGGGGGTGGGGAGGAAGAACTGAGGGCAGAAGGTTTGCAGGAGAATGAGTCTTTCTTTCTTTCTTTCTTTCTTTCTTTCTTTCTTTCTTTCTTTCTTTCTTTCTTTCTTTCTTTCTTTCTTTCTTTCTTTCTTTCTTTCTTTTTTCCTCACTAGATTGCCCAGGCTGCTCTGGAACCATCCAACTCGGGCCATCCTCTTGGACTGGTCCTCCCAAATTGCTGCCATCATAGGCTTTCCATTTGGTCAATATCCTGGTCTTGCCTGGTCTTGAACTATGGACTGGTGATGATCTGCCTGCCGAGGCCTGCCCTCACCCAAGTTTTTCTGGGTTTTGCTTGCCGTCCAGTTCGGGGCTTCCTATGGTGTCCAAACTGGTCTCAAGATCCTGGGCTCCAGCTATCTTCCCTTCTTAGCCTGCTCAAGTGCCAAGGAGACAGTCGTGATTTGCCCGAATGTCCATGACCTCTGAAGGTTTGAAAGTCACTCCCTCCCTTTCCCCAAGGCGGCCCCTGGGAGGAACGAGAAAGTCTACCCTGGGGAACAGGCAGGTGGTGGTCTGCGCATCCCCTCAGAGACACGGCCCTGTACCAGGCACTTCACCTGGGGGATTCAGAGATCGACTCCAGATGACCTCTCCAGGGTCATGGGTCATCAGAAGGGAGCTGGCCTCACATTTGGACCCTGAGAGGGTTGTGGAGGACGGGCGCAGGGGCTAACCCCTGTCATCAGGGCACTCTGGGTGGCTGAGGTGAGAGGATGGCCTGAGACCCCGGGTTCGAGTCCAGCCTGGGCACCGTGGTGAAACCTCATCTCTACAAGAAGCCAAAAAATTAGCCGAGTGTGGTGGTGCATGCCTCTCATTCTGTACACTCAGAAGGCCACGACAGAAAGATGGTTGGAGTCCCAGTCGTGGAGTTTGAGGTGGCTGATGACAGTCCTCGGTGAGCTGGCCAGGGTGACAGAGCGGGACTCCAACTCAGAATAATAATACCAAGCACCACCACCACAACCACAAGCCAGGCTCATGGGTACAGCCTGGGATCCTGGCCCTTTGGATGACCTGTCTGTGGGTTCAACAGCAGCCTGACAATGGGGCAAGACCTTATCTCTGCCATCAAAAATAAATCCAAGACTAGCCAGGCATGGTGGTGCAGGCCTGTGTTTTCAGCCAATTGGGGTCCGAGGAAGGAAGATTACCTGAGCCCAACAGGTGAAATCCACGGAGGCAGTAAGCATGCCCCTACACTCCCACCTGAGTGACAGTGTGGGATTCTTACTCTAAATAATAATAATCACCCCCACCCCCACCACCACTCCTGCCACCCAGCATGAGAAGACACACACAGGGATGGGAGAGGAAAAGCCACTTTCCAGCCTGTTGCTTGTGGGAGGTTTCAAAGGTGGCTACTGGTTACGTCCATCCAATGCCTTTGGTCTTGTGTCCCAGAAGTACTGACTTCACTGTCCACAATCATGTTCCATGGCAAAGATGCGTGTAAGCTCACAGAAGAGATGGCCCCAAGTTAGGGCGGCCATTGAACACAGAGAGTTTAAGGCAGTCTTGCAATGCCACAGCCAGCCCAGGTTTTGGTCTCCCTGTCTGCCACCTTCAGGTGGGGGGAGGACTCCTTCCTCTCCCAATCTCCCCCATCATCCTGTGCCCACACGAACCTTTCCTTGGGGAGCCATGGATCCCATCGTGACTCACGTGGGAGACATCTTATTTGCCACCGTAGACACGGTTGACTGGTCTGGGACACAGCTGCACGATCGTGGCTACTGGGGCCTCGATCTGCAGGGCTTAGGCTGTCCTCACACCTCAGCCCTTGAGCAGCTGGGATTCTGGGGACCACCAGACCAGATTCCATTTTGGGAACCTCTCACTGAGACAAGTTCTGGTCACTTCGCCTGGTCTGGTATCCGAACCCTGGGCTCAGGCAGACTCCTGCCTCAACCTCCCAGGACACAGGGCTGAAAGCCATGAGCAACAGTGTCTGGCCTGGACTTGCATCTACTGTCAGTGGGGTCTATGGAAATGAATGCCCTGGGACTGAGGCCACTACATTGCATGTAGCTGGGATCATGGGAGCCATCATGTGTGATTCCACTGTTTGCATTCCAGTTAGTGACAAGGTCTCACTATGTATCAAGGCTGGTCTCAAAACCCAACCCCCCGTGGTCCCCCACCTTGGCCTCAATTAGCCACAGCACGATTGTCTGCCAATCTACCATTTTTCAGGAACTCTAGATCCAATCTGAGGCCTCCTTTCCAAATGTCCTCTGTCTGTTTACGATGAGCCGAACTCCATACACAAATGGATGCTCTTCTTTTTTATCCTTTTTTCCTTTATTTCGTTGAGTTAGAGTCTCACTCCTTCAGCCAGGCTGGAGGCCAGTGGCTCTCTCCCGGACACTGCAGTCATGACCTGCTGGGCTCTGGTGAGCCTTTCCATTGCCTTTCAAGGAACTGGAATGACAGGCATGCGACACCATGCCCAGATCATTTGTCATTGAATGTTTAAATGATGTCTCACCGAGTTATGGGGGCAGGTCTCAGCCAGTGGGCTCAGGTTGGCCACTGGTCTTGGCCTTCCAAAGTGCTGGGATGACAAAGCTGAGCCCCTGAGCCCGGCCTTGATCCTTCATCCAACATGAATCAGCATTCTTGCCATGGCAGCCCATGCATGGAATCCCAATTCTCTTGGATCCCAAAGCAGGATGATGGCTGGGGTCCAGGAGTCTAAGGCCAGCCCAGGCCACATAGGGAGACCCCATCTCCACAGTCATCCAAACATGGATCTGGTGTCGAGTTGCCCATTGTCTTGGCCACTCTGGAGCCTGAGGTGCCAGTATCAATGGAGCCTGCAATTTCGAGACTGGTGGTGAACAATGGTCGTGTCCCCGGACACCAGCCTCAGCCACAGAGCCATATCCTGTCTCCAAAACCATCAGAATCATACACATTCTCAACTGTGCTTGGTTTTTTCACAGTGCAACTGGATTTAGAGACAGGAAAAAATTGGATTGGGGGAAGAAATGTCCACGAGTGCTGGATGGGACCCTGGGCTTTTTTGATGGAATGTTCTCATTGCCGAGTTGGAGGGTCAGACTGCCAGGGACACATTTTTTACCTTGGAGAGGAGAGCCAGCATGAACCCAGCCAGGGAGCCTAGGGAATTCCCACACCAATGCAAGGACGGGAACTAGGGGGAATTTGGGGCTGGAAGGTGCTTAGCGGACTCTCCCATGTGGGGGTGGGGTGGGGGGAAGAACTGAGGGCAGAAGATTTGCAGGAGAATGAATTTCTTTATTCCTTCCTTCCTTCCTTCCTTCCTTCCTTTCTTTCTTTTTTCTTCCTTCCTTCCTTTCTTTCTTTCTTTCTTTCTTTCTTTCTTTCTTTCTTTCTTTCTTTCTTTCTTTCTTTTCTTTCCTCACTAGGTTACCCAGACTGAAATCAAACCACCCAACTCTGGCCATCCTCACCTCCTGGTCTTCCCAATCTGTGGTGATCCCAGGCTTTCCATTTGGTCAGCATACTGGTCTTCCTGCCTGGTCTTGAACTATGGGCTGGTGGTGATATGCCTGCCGAGGCCTGCCCTCACCCAAGGTTTTATGAGTTTTGCTTGTGGTCCAGGTGGGGGCTTGCTATGTTGTCCAGAGTGGTCTCAATATCCCAGGCTCTGGTAATCTTCCTGTCTTATCCTCCTCAAGTTCCAAGGAGACAGCTGTAAGTTGACCAGCTGCCCTCACCCCCCCAAAGTTTTGAGAGTCACACTCTCCCTTTCCCCAAGGCAGGTCTTCCCTGGGGAATAGCTGGGTGGTGGTGTTGGTAACCTCGCAGACACACCCCTTCACCAGTCGCTGTCCTGTGGTGCTTCAGAGAGCAACTCCAGATATCCTCTCCTGGGTCCCAGGTTGTTGGACAGGAGCTGGTCTCTTGTTTGGACTCTGAGAGTGTTGTGCAGGCCAGGGGTGAGGGCTCACGACTGTCATCCAAGCACTCTGGGAGAGTGAGATGAGAGGATGATCTGAGCCCAGGTTTGAGCCCAGTCCAGGCACCGTGGTGAGATATTGTCTCTACAAGAAGCCAAAAAATTGCTGAGCGTAGTGGTGTATGCCTGTTGTTCTGTACACTCAGGAGGCCATGGTGTAAGGATTGCTGGAGTCCCAGCAGTGAATGTCAAGGTGGCCAATAGCAGGCCTCTACACTCCCTGCCTGGATGACAGAGTGGGACTCCGACTCAGAATAATAATACCAAGCACCACCATCACCACAAGCACAGGTTGGGCTCAGGGGTACAGCCTGGAATCCCATTCATTCGGATGACCAGGCGATTGGACTACCTGAGGTTTTGGGTTTAACAGCAGCCCAGGAAATGGGGCAAGACCTCATCTCCACCATCAAAAATAAATCCAAAGATTAGCCAGGTGTGGTGGCACAGAACTGTGGTTTCAGCCAATTGGGGTGTGAGGAGAGAGTATCGCCTGAGTCTGGCAGGTGGAGTCACTCTGATCTGAGCGACAGAGTGGTATTCTGACTCCAAATAATAATACTCACCACCACTACCCCTGCCACCCAGCACGAGAAGAGACCCACAGGGATGGGAGAGGAAAATGCACTTTCCAGGCTGTCACTCGTGGGAGGTTTCAAAGGTGGCTACTGGTCACGTCCATCGCACACCTTTGGCCTTGGTCCCAGAAGGACTGACTCCACGGTCCACAAACGTGTTTCACGGCAAAGATGCATGTAAGCTCATGGAAGAGATGGTCCCGAGCGAGGGCAACCACCAGGCACAGAGCCTTTAAGGCTCTCCTACAACACCATAGCCAGACCAGGTTCAGGTTGCCCTGTCTGCCACCTTCAGGTGGAGGGAGTGGTCCTTCCTCTCCTGATCTCCCCTTTGTCCCCCACCCGTGCAAACCTTTCCTCGGGGAACCATGGATGCCATCATGATGCACGTGGGAGGATTCTTGTTTTTTGCCGAAGACTCAATCGGCCAGTTTGGGCCACAGTGGCATGATTGTGGCTCCTGGGGCCTCAACCTGTGGGGCTCAGTCTGTCCTCACACCTTGGCCTACGAGCAACCGGGAGTACTGGGACAACCACTCCAACCACGATTTTTGGGACCTTTCACCAAGACGATGTCTGGCCACTTTGCCTGGGCTGGTCTCTGAACCCTGGGCTTAGGTAGTCTCCTGCCTGGAACTCCCAGGGTATGGGACAGAAGGCCATGTGACGCAGTGCCTGGCCTGAACTCGCACATACTGTTGGCAGGGGCAATGCCTCGACCACTCTGGAGGTTGAGGTGGGAGGATCGCCAGAGCCCACAATTTTGAGGCTGGCCGTGAATGACCGTCCTGTTCCTGGGCCCCAGCCTGGGGCACAGAGCCAGACACTGTCTCCAAAAACATGAGAATCGTACACAGTTTCTCAACTGCACGTGGTGTGTTCACAGGTCGACTGGCTTTAGAGCCAGGAAAAATGGGATTGAGGTGGAAGAAATGTCCTTGGGTGAGGAATGTGTCCCTGGCTTTTCTTGGTGGAAGGTCCTCTTAGCCTAATCAGTGTCTGCCTGCCTGGGGCACATTTCTCAGCTCGGAGAGGACAGCTGGCAGGAACCCAGCCAGGTAGTATGGGAATTCCCACACCAAAGTGGGGGCAGCCATTTGAGAAGGTTTGGCTTTGAAAGGTGTGGAGCTTGGTGGACCCTCACATGTGGGGTGGTGGGGGGAAGGAATGAGGGGAGAAAGTTTGCAGGAGAATGGATTTCTTTCTTTCCTTCCTTCCTTCCTTTCCTTCCTTCATTCTTTCCTTTCTTTCTTCCTTCTTTTTTCCCTTTCTTTCTTTCTTT
>NW_007251351.1:982-27755 GCF_000164805.1 Carlito syrichta | reverse complement strand
AGATCAAAATTTTGTCATGCACCTTCTCAGACCACAGTGGAATAAAAATAAACATCAACATCAAAAAGGTCCCCCCGAACCCACAAAGATATGGACACTAAACAGCATGATGTTAAACAACTCCTGGGTCAACAATGAAATCAAAACAGAGATTAAAAAATACCTGGAAGCAAATGAAAATGAAGAAACATCTTACCAAAATCTCTGGGACACAGTGAAAGCTGTAGTAACAGGGGAATTCATATCCCCACAAACGCACATGAAAAAAAATGGAAGGATCACAAATCAACAACCTAACAAGTCACCTTAGGAAGCTGGAAAAGCAAGACCACCAAAATCCTAACTGCAACAGAAGAATCCAGGTCACCAAAATAAAAGCAAAAAGATAATACAAAAAATCAATGAAACAAAAAACTTGTTCTTTGAAAGGATAAACAAGATCAATGGTCCCTTAGTTAGATTGATCAAGAGAAAAAGAGAAAACTCCCAAATAAATACAATCAGAAACACAAAAGTTGAAGTCACATCTGACCCTGAAGATATACAAAAGATTATTAGAGACTACTATGTACACTTGTATGGAAACAAACCAGAAAACCTTAAGGAAATGGAAGACTTTCTGATATCACACAACCTGCCTAGGTTGAAACAAGAAGAAATCAAGATACTAAATAGACAAATAACAAACAAGGAAATTGACTATGTAATAACAAAACTACCTACACCAAAAAAAGCCCTGGACCAGATGGCTTCCCAGCAGAATTATATAAGATACTTAAGGAGGAGATGATACCAATCCTACTGAAAGTATTCCAGGCAATTGTGAAAGATGGAACCCTCCCTGATTCATTTGATGAATCATATTGATACCCAAGCCAGGTAAAGACCCAACAAAGAAAGAGAACTACAGCCAATATCTTTGATGAACATAGATGCTAAAATTCTCAACAAGATCCTAGCAAACCAGATTCAACAACATATCTCAAAAATCATCCATCATGACCAGTAGGCTTCATCCCTGGGATGCAACGCTGGTTTAACATCCACAAGACAATAAATGTAATTAAATATATCAACAGACATCAGAACAAAACCCACATGATTATATCATTAGATGCACAAAAAATTTTTGATAAAATCCAGGCTCCTTCCTGATAAAAACCCTCAAACATCTAGGCGTACATGGAACATACCTCAAAATAGTAAAAACCATCACGAGAAACCCACAGCTAGCATACTCCTAAACAGACCAAAATTGGAACCATTTCCCCCTGAAAACTGGAACAAGACAAGGATGCCCACTCTCTACCCTCCTGTTCATTATACTATTGGAAGTCCTCGTTAGAGCAATCAGAAAAGAGAAGGCGATCAGCAGTATCCAAATAGGAAAAGAGGAAGTCAAGTAATCCATCTTTGCTGACAACATGATTGTGTACCTTGAAAACCCAAGAGAATCTGTCAAAAGCCTCCTTGCACTGATTCAGGACTTTGGCAAAATCTCAGGATATAAAATAAATGTGCAAAAGACATTCACATTTCTTTACACCAATAATAAACAAAGAGAAACCCAAATAAAAAACACAATCCCATTCACAATAGGCACACACACAAAAAAAATGAAAAACCTTGGCATCTTCCTAATCAGAGATGTGAAAGACCTTTACAATGAAAACTATAAAACACTGCTCAAAGAAATCAAATATGACACAAACAAGTGGAAAAATATCTCATGCTCATGGATTGGAAGAATCAACATTGTGAAGATGCCCATTCTACCTAAGGCAATCTACAGATCTAATGCAATACCCATCAAACTACCAGTAACATTCTTCTCAGACCTAGAAATAACAACACAGGAATTCATATGGAAACACAAATGACCAAGAATAGCCAGAACAATCCTCAGCAAAAAAACCAAAGCAGATGGTATCAAATTACCAGACTTCAAACTTTACTATAAAGTCACAATAATCAAAGCAGTTTGGTATTGGTACAGGAACAGGCATATAGATTAATGGAATAGAATAGAGATTCCAGAAGCAAAACCTCAATTTCTCAACCAACTCATCTTCAACAAAGCCTCCACTACCTACTACTGGGGAGAGGAGAACCTATTCAGTAAATGATGCTGGGAAAACTGGCTGACCACATGCAAAAGATTGAAACAGGACCCCTATCTATCCCCATACACAAAAATTAACTCTAAATGGATCAGAGACCTAAATGTAAAACCTCAAGCCATAAGAACCTTAGAAAATGAAGGAATACCCTCATGGAAATTGGAACTGGCGTCCAATTCCTGAACAAAACCTGAAACCCACAGGCCATAAGAGAGAAGATAGACAGGTGACCTCATTAAACTGTAAAGCTTCTGCAAAGCCCAAGAAACCATCAAGAGAGCAGGGAGACAGCCTACAGACTGGGAAAAAGTATTTGCCAACTCCAGGTTTGACAAAGGCTTAACATCTTGGATCTACAAGGAACTCAAACATGCTGAAAAAAAAAAAAACAAACAACCCCATTATAAAATGGGAAAAGATATGAACAGACACTTCTCAAAGGAAGACATTCGAGCAGCCAACAGACGCATGAAGAAATGTTCAACTTCACTAATCATCAGGGAGATGCAAATCAAAACCACACTGAGATACCACCTAACTCCAGTCAGGATGGCAATTATCAATAACTCAAAAAATAACAGCTGCTGGGGAGGGTGTGGCAAAAAGGGAACACTTCTACACTGTTGGTGGGAGTGCAAACTAGTGCAACCTCTGTGGAAAACAGTATGTCAATTCCTAAAAGCTCTAAATATTGACCTCCCATATGACACCGCTATCCCCCTACTGGGAATATACCCTGAAGAACTCAAATCACTCTATAAAAAAGATACCTGCACACATATGTTTATCGCAGCATTGTTCACAATAGCAAGAACCTGGAAGCAACCATGCTGTCCATCAAAAAAAGACTGGATTAAAAAAAATATGGTACATATGCTGTGGACCAGCCCCTGCAGGATTTGAGGGTCACTGGAAAGATGTGACAGCATTGGCAATTATTCTGGAGAAATAAAGAGAAAGAAAGAGAAGGGTGGAGAAAGAAAGAGACTGGACTCTGTCTAGTGCAGAAGCCCCTTTATTGAGAAATACAGAGGGTTTTTATCCCCTAATATTGCACAGACTCACATGTCTTCTATGTGAACACAAAGCCAGGTGCATGAGGGTGTCCCCCACCCACCAGATGTTTCTTCAAGCATGAGGCAGAACAAACCCCAAATTGTCTTTCTTTTCCTTATGCTTGGTTAATGTCCCTCAGAAGTATTAATACAATTTCTAAAAACATTACACCATTTTATCCATGATAATCTATATTTATTTTACTCTACACACTTTACCTATGACTAACTTTCCTAATGATTAACAATCTATTCCTATACTTTATCCTAACACACACAATGGAACTTAAACAAAATGACTAAAACCAGTTTTGCATAATGTGGCCCAGTCCAAAGGTCATGCTGGGCTCTCAGCACTAGGACTCTTTGATGCGGTCCTGGCTTGAACCAGGACCTGTCTGGAAGTCTAAACTGCAGTCAAAGGGAAATGGGAACAATGAGTTTCTAATGTTAGCTTGTGTTCGTCCCATTCTCAGAGTTTTCATGCTTGAGCTAACATGAGGCTTTATCACCAAGAAAAGGGAGAGGCAATGGGGTCAACAGCTCCCGAACACACCCTAGTGGTCTCGGGGTCAATGGCCCTCCCTGATCCCTGACGCTCAGTGGACCTCCATGGCCAGCTCCCAACATCTCCCCCTTTTTTATTTTTTAGCACAAAACCATGAAACTCCATATTGAGCTGAGACGTAATCTTCTTTAATACTCTGAAGATGATTGGGAGTAAACACAGCAACAAAAGAATCACTGCTCCACAAATGCCCAGATTGATGAGTATAGACATCAACGATTTTTGGTTAACAAATGATAAAAAATTATTAATTATAAAACTTGTTAATTTAGTAGACCAGAATTGCTTTTCAGCGACCGTCATGTCCTGAATTTCTTGATGTAATTTAGTTAGGTCTATGCTCAGGTCCGAATGGTTCCACATTCCAAGAATATGATTTTTTACTTTGTCCCAAGTATGGACAGACTTGTTTACCTCCAAAGGAGTGAGGCAAATCCATTTAAACTCAGAATGACAACGGAGAGCCAATTTTATTTTTAAGGTCACAATTTCTTGTCCTACTGCCAAAACTGCCTCTCTAAAGTATTAACTTTGTTTTCTAACTTTTGATCTATAATCTCCTGAGTAGTGAATGCAATGGAAACATTCTTAGATAACTGATCAGCAAAGGTAGCTGTATAAATTTCCTTAGATAGAGCTATAGCTGAAACTATTATTGAAGTAGCAATAGCTATTAATGTTATAATTCCTAAAATTAAAGTGGCTAAAAATCTTTTCTGTCTTTCCAAAAGGGAATTAACCTCATACAGTGTCTTCAAACCATATTCATCATACCAACAAGATGAAAATTGTACAGGAATCATCAAATAAGGTAGTTGCTTAAGAATAACAAAACCTTCATAAAAGGCATTAATTAAACAATTAGTTAAAATATACTCAGTAGAAGACACCTTATAAACATTGTTATGATACTCAATTTTAACAGTTTGGTACTCATTCCATACTAAAAACACATAAGAGGACTGTAAGCATGCCCTAATGTGGTACTGCTGATTTTGTCCAACAGGCCTAGAGAGGGTGACTGGTTGAAGGGCTATGAGGGCTCTCCACAAATGAGGTTGAATGGCTTCTCTGATTCAAATTTTAAATGAAAGTATTGGGGGTACCCATCCATTGGAGTGCCTTCTAGCTGCGGCAAGCATAGAGCCATTAAAACCCCAGTCACTAATATATAGTCTTTAACCGAGTACAGGATATTCCACCTTAGAGTTATAAGCACAGTCTCTCCATTTTGGGAAGCCAGTATCTCACTGGACGAGTGACAAAGTTCTTTTCCATATCATTGAAGGGGCAAGCAGGTACACTGAGAGGTGGTGAAGCTCTAGTCGCATGACTAGGGTCGGTTCCTCCAGGTATTAACATCTCCAGTCACTAACCGTCCTTGATATTTGTCCTGATAAGGGCTTTCTGTACTCAGAGACTTAAAGGTAGACATTAAGCAAGAAGCTGATAATTATTAAAAGCAGAATTATTATAAAAACAAATAGGGAGGGAATTGGAATACCCTTCATAAGAAAAATTACGATTAGTAACATGTTTGACTTGAGTACAAAATAAAGCAGGCCCTCCCATTTTCCTGTAAGGAGATCCTTCCATTTTATCAGAAGTTTTATGCTTCCTTCTGGATTTCAATGTCTAGCCATAGCTGAATAACCTGAAGAGTCCAAATTTAAATGATTAATAACAAATAAAGCGTGATTCAGGATGTGGTGAGGAGGGCTATACTTGAACTACCCCTCTTGTAACTTAATTGATTTTTTAAAGTTTGGTGAGCTCTTTCAACTATGGCTTGACCTTGTGGATTGTAGGGAATTCCTGTGGAATGAGAAATATTACATTGGGAGCAAAATTGCGGGAAAGATTTAGATGTATATGCAGGACTGTTATCGGTTTTCAGTGGCTTTGGCATACCTAGCTGTGAAAAGCAAAAGAATAAATGTTATGCCACATCCTTGTAGGCTTCTCCAGTTTTTGCTGAAGCTAAAATAACATGGGAAAATGTATCCACAATCACATGCAAAAGAGACAATTTTCCAAAGCTGGGAAAGTGTGTTACATTCATTTGCCATAGCACATTAGATCTCAGTCCTTGAGAGTTGACTCCTCCTGGAGCTGGAACAAAAGTGGGTCAAGCCAGAAAATGCTTAATGATTTGTTTAGCTGTTACCCTGGGTAAATGGAACAGATAACATAAGGCAGTAGCATTTTAATGATGAATTTTATGCGAAAGTTGAGCCTGAGTAACTGCCTCAGCCTCTTTTGCAGCACACACAGTAGGCTTAGTCAAGGCATCAGCCAATTGATTGCCTTGGTGTAAAGGTCCTGGAAGACCAAAATGGGACCTAATATGGCCCACAAATAATTGTTCCTGTCTATTATTAATCAACTGCTGTAATTGAGTTAATAGTTCCAAAATTGTAGTTTTGTTGGTCGGGATGGAAGCTGTTTTGATATGAGGAAACAATTCTGCGATATAATAAGAATCAGTGTATAAATTAAATCTTGAAAATTCCAGGGCAGTGAAGGTATACAAAACTGCCCTCAGCTCTATTTTCTGGGCTGAGGATTTAGAGGTGTTCAGCACATGAGATTAATTATTAATAACTGCCACGGCTTTACCATTAGACGAACCGTCAGTATACACCAAAGCTGCCCCCTCAAGGGGGACTGAGAAACAGTTGTGAGAAAAAATCATAGGATTTGTCTCACAAATTGTAACAGAAGATTTTAGGTAAGTGGAATAGAATTTGTCCTCTGTAATCAGTTAATGCTACTTGCCAATAGTTATTAGTTTGAAATAAAGTCTGAAATTGAAATTTGTTATAAGGAACCATTATATTGTGTACATCATGTTTAAATAATTGAATGCTTTTTTGTCTCCCCTTTAATGCTTTTTTGTCTCCCCTTTGTTACAAGCAAAGCTACTAAATAAGGATAAGAAGCCAATTTTTTTTAGAAGTTATCGGTAGATAGAGCCATTTTATTGGTTCTTTCTGCCACAGAAACCCTGTGGGAGTATGGCAAGTGGCTGGAACAATTAAGTCCCAAGGTAAGTGGTAGTTTATTCTTTTGAAGAATAAAAAGTCACCTTTTGAGACTTAATAGCCTTTTCCACAAGGGACAAGCCTGTTTTTGGCCTTTGGTGTTATACTTCTTTTAGAGTTGGTCCCTGCAAAATATTGAATAAAGGTTTTAAACTTGATGTGGTATTATGTAAATAAGGTGTAATTCAATTGATACGTCCCAACAGTTTTTGGAAATTATTTAAGCTCACCAAATGATTTTTTTGTAACTGCAAAGGTTGATGACTCAGTGTTTGTATGTTTAACACATGGCCAAGATATGTGAAAGGAGAATTGGTTTGAATCTTTTCAGGAGAAATTTTTGAACCATAATCAGTGAGAGCAGTCACAGTTTCATCAAGGATCTCATGTAAAGAGGCATGATTTTCATGAACCAGCAAAATGTCAGAATTAGTAACCTCCTGAACCCAAAAAAGCAACATCGCTAGAGTCAAATCCAGAGTCACCTCTAGGCACGTTAAAGTTTTACCTGCTTTGTGATAAGGCAAGAGCAGCAACTGGGCTATTCTCTGACTTTTGTTAAACTGCACTGTTTTGCTAGGGGGAGCAACAAGCACCTGGATTTCTCCTGTGTAATCCAAATCCACCACTCCAGAAATAATGGAAATTCCTTGTAAAGACAAGGAACTTCTGCCTAATATTATACCCACTATTCCTTCCGGGAGAGGGCCCTTTACTCCCATAGGAATTGGGGTTACTGGAACGTCTGGAGTTAATATTGTAGTGGTGGAGGAACACAGGTCAGTCCTGTACTCCCAGGGGTGGCTCGGATGAGTTCTGTGATGAGCAGAAGGAACGAACAGGTTCATGGTGGAAGCTGTGCCCCTATTGTCAGGTGGGGCCAGGGCTGGCCCCTCTGGAAGTTTCCCTGAGCCAGGGTGGCTTGCTGTTGATTTAAAGGCATGCCGTTTTTATGAAATGTAGATAGCCATTCTCTAGCCCAATGAAAGCCTTTTTGGCATTTGGGACACAAGGTTTTTGATCGATTAGCCCCAGTAAGTGGTGATGGTATGCCATGTAAGCTGGCCATACCTTGCTATCCAGACAATCTCTGTTAATGTGTCTGACTTGACCACAGCTAAAGCAAGACTGTAATGAGATATTCTTTTGCTTATTACTTATATACTTTTGCTTATATTACTTATATTACCTATATATTATTTATATTGCTTATATATATTACTTATACTATTTATATATTGCTTATATTGCTTATATATATACTGCTTATATATATTGCTTATGTTACTTATATTACTTATTTTACTTATATTACTTACACAGTACTTATATACTTTTGCTTATATTACTTATATTACTCATATTACTTATATATTGCTTATATTATTTATATTACTTATTTTACTTATATACTTTTGCTTATTATTGCTCGTGCTCCCTGTATTCTTATAAGAAAAGGAAAAGTGCAACCAAGTCCAGGCTTTATTTTAGTATTCTCAACTTTTAAAGGAAAACCTTAGAAAGAGGTGCAGTAAAATTGTTAGGATATTTCTACTCATGATATTTTATCATCTGCCCCGCTAGTATCTGGATAGAACTGTACAGGGAAGCAAGTCATAAAGATAAAATCTCCCTCCTTTTCTGCCTCAGCTCATACAGCCTGAATTCCAAAAAGAAAAGGGGGGGCTGAATTAGATTTTATGACCTTAGCATTAGAAGGAGAAACCAGTTTGAATGGAAGCACGGAGTTAACAATATGCACATTCTCATGATATGTAGCAGCCTCCTCCTCCAGATCAGTTGCATCCTGTGGGGACAATTTGTCATCATACTCAGGAGGTGCAGAGACAGCAAGTGAAAAGAAAAGGATCTCCATCTTCCTCATCATCAATGGCAGTTTTCTTTGATGGAAATGTCTCAAAATCATGCTGTGCATCTAAAGCATATTTAATTAAGTTCCACAAGGAAAAGGCATCAGGGGGAACCTTTTTAGGCCCATAATGTGAATAATATAACTGTAACTCCTCCCAACTTTAATCCAGGTGTTCAAACTCACCATTCCTTCTTCAGCAAAACAAGGACAGAGCTTTTGCACAAAGTGTAGAAAATGAGCTAGATTAGAAGAAGAAACTTTAGCTCCATGTTTAGACAAAGTATTCATTAAGATACCGATGAACATTTTATGTTCCTTAGACACACTCTGGCCCATGGTGGCTCTGGTGTCAAAAATTCAATCCTTACCCATACTTACTCTGCCTGTCTCTACAGAGGGGTCTGCAGCACCCTGGGTAAGATCCTAGCCATCCTGAAATGAGAGAAAAGCTTACCTTTCCAGTTTCCCCACATTGGGTGCCAGTTTCTGGGGGCCAACCCCTGCAGGATTTGAGGGTCCCTGGAAAGATGTGGCAGCATCGGTGATTATTCTGGAGAAATAAAGAGAAAGAAAGAGAAGGGGAGAGAAAGAAAGAGACTGGACTTTGTCTAGTGCAGAAGCCCCTTTATTGAGAAATACAGAGGTTTTTATCCCCTAATTTTGCACAGTCAGACTCACATGTCTTCTATGTGAACAAAAAGCCAGGTGCATGGGGGCGTCCCCCACCCACCAGATGTTTCTTCAAGCATGAGGAAGAACAAACCCAAAATTATCTTTCTTTTCCTTATGCTTGGCTAATGTCCCTCAGAAGTATTAATACAATTTCTAAAAATATTATACCATTTTATCAATGATAATCTATATATTTATTTTATTCTACACACTTTACCTATGACTAACTTTCCTAATGATTAACAATCTATTCCTATACTTTATCCTAATACACACAATGGAACTTAAACAACATGACTAAAACCAGTTTTACATAATGTGGCCCAGTCCAAAGATCATGCTGGGCTCTCAGCACTAGGACTCTTTGATGTGGTCCTGGCTTGAACCAAGACCTGTCTGGAAGTCTAAACCGCATTCAAAGTGAAATGGCAACAATGAGTTTCTAATGTTAGCTTGTGTTCCTCCCAGTCTTGGAGTTTTCATGCTTGAGCTAACATGAGGTTTATCACCAAGAAAAGCGAAGGGCAATGGGGTCAACAGCTCCCGAACACACCCTAGTGGTCTCGGGGTCAATGACCCTCCCTGATCCCTAATGCTCAGTGGGCCTCCATGGCAGGCTCCCAACATACATATACACGATGGAATACTATGCAGCCATAAAAAAGAACAAAATCATGAATTTCACAGCAATGTGGATGGAATTAAAATCTACAATACTGAGTGACCTCTCACAGAAACAAAGATCTGAATATCACATGTTCTCACTCTTATAGCGGACCTTGAACATCCAACGTAATACTATAAGAAAATGACTGACAGTGGTGGGAAACTATGGAGGGAGGGGAAAGAAGATGGGATTAATGGTAGTAAATATCTGTCTGGGGATGGGGAGACACCTCTTATCAACAAGGGTGCCTGAATGAAGCATATTTGTATACCTAATCCTTAACTGTACCTCACAATATCATAATAAACATATTGATTATATATTTAAAAAATTACTAGCATCATTCTGCTCAGACCTGGAAATGACAATACAGGAATTCGCATGGAAACATAAATGACCATGAATCACCAAAAAAATCCTCAGCAAAATAAACAATAAAAAAACAAAGTGAGAGGTATCACACTCCCAGACTTTAAGCTTTGTTATAGGGCTACAATAATCAAAACAGCCTGGTATTGGTTCAAGAACAGGCATATTGACAAATGGAATAGGATAGAGGTCCCAGAAGCAAAACCTCAATTTCTCAACTAACTTATCTTCAATAAAGCCTGCACCAACAACCAGTAGGAAGAGAAGAACCTATTCAGTAAATAGTGATGGGAAAACTGACTGACCATAAGCAGAAGATTAAAACAAGACCCCTATTACCATACACAAAAATCAACTTTAAATGGAGCAAAGACCTAAACATAAAGCCTCAAACTATAAGAACCTTTAGAAAATGCAGGAGACGCCCTGATGGAAATTGGAACTGGCAACCAATTCCTGATCAAAACCCTATGTGCCCAGGCCATAAGAGATAAGATAGACAAGTGGGACTTCATCAAACTGAAAAGCTTCTACAAAGCAAAAGAAACCATCAAGAGAGTAGAGAGACAGCCCAGACTAGGAAAAATATGTGCCAACTGTATATCTGACAAAGGCCTAACATCTAGGATCTACAGGGAACTCAAACATGCTGAAAAGAAAAAAGCAAACAGGCCCATTACAAAGTGGGCAAAAAATATGAATAGACACTTCTCAAAAGAAGACATATGAGTAACCAACAGGTACATGATAAAATGCACAGTTTCACTAGTCATCAAAGAAATGCAAATTAAAACCACACTGAGGTACCACTTAACTCCAGTCAGAATAGCCATCACTAATAAGTCAAAAAACAGCAGTTGCTAGAGATGATGCAGGGAAAAGGGAACACTTCCACACTGTTGGCGGGAGTATAAACTAGTACAACCTCTGTGGAAAACAGTTTGGTGATTCCAAAAAGATTTAAAACTCAACCTTCCATACAATCCTACTGTCCCCTTTAAGGTAATATACCCAAAGGAACTCAAATCACTCTATGAAAAAGATACCTGCACAAGCAAGTTTTTTGCAGCATTATTCACAATGGCAAAAACTTGGAACCAACCGTGCTGCTCATCAAAAGAGGACTGGATTTTTAAAATGTGGTACATATACACAATGGAATATTACATAGTCATAAAGAAGGACAAAACTATGAACTCCACAGCAACTTGGATGGACTTAGAGACTATAATACTGAGTAATTTATCACAGAAACAAAGAACTGAGTACCACATGTTCTCACTCATAAGTGGACCTTGAACAACTGTCATAATACTATAAGAAAAGGATAGGTAGTAGTGGGAAACTGCCAGGGGTGGGGGGCAGGATTGGCAGTAGTTGAAACTGCCAGGGGAGAGGGGTGCACACCTCATCAACAAGGGTACCTACATAATGAACATTTATATACGTAACCCTGAATTGTACCCCACATCATTAAAAATAAAAAAATTAATAATCAAATAAAAAAAGAGTAAAAAAATAAAATAAAATCCTGCCTGTCACAGTGGCTTATGCCTGCAGTCCCAGCACTTCAGGAGGCTGAGACAGGAGAATTGCTTGAGCCTGGGAGTAAAAAAGACCAGACAAGGCAACATAGTGAGACCTCATCTCTACCAAAAATCAAAAAAATTATCTAGGAGTGGTGACATGTGTCTGTAGTCCCAGCTATTTGGGAGTCTTAGGTGGGAGCATTGCCTGAGCCCAGAAGGTCAAGGCTGCAGTGAGCTCTGATCATGCTACTGCACTCTAGTCTTGGTGACAAAATGAAATTGCAACTCACACACACATAAAATAAAAGAAATGAAAATTGCACTTGTAACTGCTGTTAATCGAAGCGTATATTCAGGGTAACTTGAATCTACACTCCTGGGTTGCTGTCCTCAATCTTGGCCCAAATAAACTCCCTACTTACATTAATTTTGCTTCAGTTTCTTTCTTTCTTTCTTTCTTTCTTTCTTTCTTTCTTTCTTTCTTTCTTTCTTTCTTTCTTTTTTTAGGTCAACAATAACGTTAGAAGAAATTAGAGTAAGAACAATAATAATTATTATAGACTACAACCACCACTGCCAATTCTTGTGTTTCTGATTTTCACCAGGGAAATTCCTCAGGACTTGGATATTAACAAAGTGGATTTATTCTCTCAACAGACCAATGTGTAATGTGCATTTTTTACCTTTCATTTTACCCATGGCTGAATACAGCCAAACTGAGGTTAGGTTATGCACACAATGTACATAGTACTTTTTGGAGATGTGGTAAAGGGATTTGACCTAAGGCTGACAGACTGCACAGTGAGTCAGAGCAGAGACCCTGCTCTGGGTAACTTGTTAAGCAAGAATGTAAAAGTAACTTACAAAAATAGCCAAGGAAGTTAGAGTTGTGGGACATTTTGTTCCCTATAGAATCTAATGATAATGGGCTGGCACCATGGCTCATCCTTGTAATCCCACCACTCTTTGGAAGTTGAGGCAAGAGGGTTGTTTGACCCCAGAAGTTTGAGACCAGCTTAGACAACTATCTTACCATCACTTTGATCCCAGGAGTGTATGTCCTTAAGGACCAAGACTACAGAAGTGAGGAATTCAGGATGGCTTTACCTGAATAAAGACCAGAGTGCAAAATAATCAAAAGGCTTGTAATCTAGAGTTTTAAAAAATAATTCCTATTTTTATCTCTATCTAAATATCTTTAAGGGGTACAAATAGTTTCTGGTTACATAGATGCATTGTATAGTGATGAAAAATCTGGGCTTTAAGAGTACCCACTACAACATTGTGTTGGAAATCCTAGCAATAGAATTTCTTCTCACCTCTACAAAAAATAAAAATAAAAAAAATTTAGCCAGGCATAGGGGCATGAGCCTGTAGTCCCAGATACTCAGGAGGCTGAGGCAGAAGGTCAGACCTGAGCTCAGGAGGTCAAGGTTATGATTGTGCCTCTGCACTCCAGCCTGTGTGAGAGTGAGACCCTGACTCAAAAGGGAAAAGAAGAAACAGAAGATAACATCTTAACATATATCCCTGAATTGCTTTTTAAAATTCAAGATTAACACCAAATGAATCCACAGACACTGAGGTCCCAGATAAAAGGAAATGGAGGACTGAACTCTGACTACTGTTTTTTTGTTTTATATTTCTTCCTGAGGGGTCTGGAAGAGGTCATGCCCAAGAGCCAGAGCCAATGTTCTTTTCTGCTGATCCCCAATTTTTAGACAAATAGTCACCTTTTTAACCAATTATAAATCAGAAAACCTTTGGAAATTTTATTTTCTAAGCTTCTAAGGGGAAAAAAAGACTAAAAATATCTGAAAAGATCTTTGACTTATGGGTCCCCACTTCAAGATGTCCCACCTTTTTAGGTTAATCCAGTGTATGGATGCATGCCTTTGCCTGTAAACTCTGGGATTTCAGGTCTTAACCATGAGCTGCCTGGTTCTCCTTGTTTGGTGTCCTGCAATAAATGCCTCACTTTCTCTCACTGCAATCCTGATGTCAGTATCTGACTTTGCTGCACCAGGTGAGCAGACCCAGTTCAATTCAATAACAAGAGTTGACCTTGAAACACCAAATGACATAAACTGTAATAGCATGGGAGTGGGCGTACTGAAACATCAATAAAATTCCATCATTTACCTTTCCAAAACTTTTACCTGAAAAAGACCAGAGTCCTTTCCCTAGATCTTAAGGTCCTCTGATCTCTTACCACAAAGGTAGATCTAACAAGTGATACCATAAAACAGAATCCACACAATGGGACCTGAAAATATTCAACCTGAAACTTCAAGATACCATGATCATAATGGTCATAACAATCTCTGTTCTTTCAATTGATTCGTAAATGCAAAATAATCAAAAGGCTTATAATCTAGAGTTTTTAAAAATAATTCCTATTTTTATCTCTATTTCAATATCTCTAAGGGGTACAAATAGTTTCTGGTTACATGGACACATTGTATAGTACTGAAAAATCTGGGCTTTAAGAGTACCCACCACAATATTGTGTTGGAAATCCTAGCAATAGCAATTAGACAAGAGAAGGAAGTCAGGGGTATCCAAATAAGAAAAGAAGGAGTTTCCCTCTTTGTTGATGATATGATCCCATACCTTGAAAATCCAAAAGAATCTGTCAAAAACCTGCTTGCACTGATAAAGGACTTTGGCAAAGTCTCAAAATACAAAATAAATGTGTAAAATACAGTCTCATTCTTATACACCAACAACAAACAGGCAGATAGCCAAATAAAAAGCACAATCCCATTCACAATATCCACAAAAAAATGAAATACCTTGACATCTTCCTAACCAGGGAAGTGAAAGACGTTTACAACCAAAACTATAAAACACTGCTCAAGGAAATCCAAGAAGACACAACAAATGGAAAAATATTCCATGCTCATGGACAGGAACAATCAACATTGTTAAGATGCCCATCCTACCAAAGGCAATCTATAGATTCAGTGCAATACCCATTAAATTACCAACATCATTCTTCTCAGACCTGAAAATGATAATACAGGAATTCATGTGGAAACATAAATGACCATGAATAGCCAAAACAATCTTTAGCAAAAGAAACAAAGCTAGAGGCATCACACTTCCATACTTTAAACTTTGCTATGAGGCTACAATAATCAAAACATCCTGGTATTGGTACAAGAACATGCATATGGACCAATGGAATAGAATAGAGATCTGGAAGCAAAACCACAGTTCCTCAACCAACCCATCTTTGACAAAGCCTCCATAAACAATCCCTGGGGAGAGGAGAATCATTCAGTAAATGGTGCTGCACAAAGTGGCTGACCACATGCAGAAGATTGAAACAGAACCCCTACCTATCACCATACACAAACGTCAACTCTAAATGGATCAAAGACCTAAATGAAAAACCTCAAACTATAAGAATCTTAGAAAACACAGGTGTCACCTATTGGAGTAGACAACCAATTCCTGATCAAAACCTCAGGTGTCTATGTCATACTAGATAAGATAGGTAAGTGGGACCTCATTAAAATAAACCATCAAGAGAGCAGAGAGTCAGGCAACAGAATGGAAAAAAATATTTACCAACTATATGTCTGACAAAGGCTAAAATCCAGGATCAACAAGGGATTCAAATGCACCAAAAGAGAAAAAACAAACAGGCCCATTATAAAGTGGGCAAAAGACATGAATAGACACTTCTCAAGAGAAGACACATGGGTAGCCAACAGGCACATGAAAATGTGCTAAGCCTCATTAATCATTAGAGAAATGCAGATCCAAACCACATTGCAACATCACCTAACCCCAGTAAGAATAGTCAACATTAATAAAACAAACATCAACAAATGCTGTCAAGGATGTGGAGAAAAGGGAACTGGTGGGAATGTAATCTAGCTCAACCTCTATGGAAAACAGTGTGGTGATTTTGAAAAGAACTAGAAATTGATCTTCCATATGACCCAACAATCCCCCTGCAGGGAATAGACCTGGAAGAACTCAAAATATTCTACAAAAAAGTTACCTGCACTTGCGTCTTTATGGCAGCACTATTCACAATAGCAAAAACATGGAATCAACATGCCGCCCCTCAAAATGGGACTGGTTAAAAAAATTGTGGTACACATACACAATGGAATATAACATAACCACACAGAAGGATGGATTCATGTAGAGTCAATAATACTCAGTGATCTATCACAGAAAGAACAGAGTACCACATGTTCTTACTTATAAGTGGACCCTGAGCATTGATCATAATACTATAAGAAAGGGATTGGCAACAGTGGAATACTGCCAAGATGGGTGGGGAGGGTGAACCACAACATCCATAGGGGTACCGGATCTCAAACCAGGTAAAGTGGGGACCAAAGTGTGGCCCAACTTTACCTGTATGATGTATACCTAATCCTGAATTGTACCCCACATCTTTAAAATAAAATATATATAAAAATAAAATAAAGAGTACCCACCAGTGCACACTGTACCAGAGAGGTGATTTTTTGTCCCCTCCTTAGCCCTTTTCCCCTACTCCTTCTGAGTCTCCAGTGTCCATTATACCAATCTCTATGCCTTTGCAGATCCTTAGTTTAACTCCCACTTATAAGTGAGAACATGCGGTGTTTGGTTTTCTGTTCCCTAATTAGTTCACTTAGGATGGTGTTCTCCAATTCCATCCATGTTGCTGCAAAACAGAGTCTAGTTAAAAGAGAGTTTCTTCAAGTCCAATGTCTGAAGACAAGTACCAAGGAAGAAGAGATTCCAAAGAATGAAAGTCAGTGTTCCAAAGTTAGAAGTTTAGGATCATTTATAGAGACAAAGTCCAGAGAATTTTAACAGAACTTCAACAACATTTTTAAGGCTTAATGCACAGTTACAACAATCTGGTTAATCCAGGTGGTCTTTTTATTTTGGGAAAGGTATGTGTGTAGTTCACACTTTACACTAAAGATGTAACTTACATGGGGTCTTGGGCACCATCTGACCTGAGTTAGGTACAAGACAATAAAGGAAGCAGTTAATCTATATTAAAAATCAGTGGTTGGAAGAGGGGGAAAGATCTGGTCTCTGATCTTGCCTCGTCATTGAACAATGAGAAAGAGTGTTAATCTATAATCTAAGAAGCAGAATTGCAAACATGCCACATGACTCAGTCTCCAAAGATTAACTTCCCCTTGGCATAATACATTTTAGGACATCCTGAAATTTTACTTTTTCTTTCCAGATTGAGGATTAAAACATGATTACATGATTTTCCCAAGCTGGCAGGTGACACATATTTTTTTTTTTCCAAAACAGAAAAGTAAGAGGAAGAATGAGATGCATGGTGTTTTGAAAACACTGAATAAAAAGGCAAAAAATTAGTACTGTGTTCCAAGCAGAAGTCTAGAACGACAAAGACAAAACTGTCCCTCACCACCCCCTAAAATGTCCAAACTTCCTCACCGGGATATTCTTATATTAGTTGCTATTGGGGGAGTAGAGGATTGACAAAGTCAGCCTTTTAAGAGGCTTTAGTAACTAAGAAAAGAATATGTAGTCACCTGAAAAGTCTTTGTATTTCTTTTTGAGTCAGGGTCTCACTCTATTGACCAGGCTGGAATGCAGTGGCACAACCAAGACTCACAGCCTTGACCTCCTGTACTCAGGCAATCCTTCCACCTCAGCCTCCTTAATAGCTGGGACTATGGGCATGTACCAATATGCCTGGCACATTGAAAAAATTTTTTTTGGAACAAGGTCTTGCTAGGTTGCCCAGGTGGGTCTCAAACTAAAGCAATCTGCCTGCCTTGGCCTCCTAAAGTGCTGGGATTACAGGCATGAGTTATGGGACCTGGCCTAAATCTTTCTATTTTGAGACTTAAAACAATTTTTTATAGACTAAAAAAAAAACTTTATTCACTGTGACATACAGCTTTTCCTGTTATTTTGCTTTTGCTTTCTTTTTCTTTCTTTTTTGGGAATAAATTTCTTGTATCCTAATTTTAAGGACAATATTGTAAAATTAATAAAATAGGGTAAGTTTCTCAGACCTCAATGAGCTTGTGAATAGGAATAAAATCAAATTACACATTGTACATTCACATGGTACTTGCTATTTGCCAAATTTCCCAGATATTAATAAAGAAATTAAGGTTGATAAAGAAAGGAAAGGTCAAGAAACCTTCTCTAGGTCACAAAGCTAGGAAACGAATAGAGGAAATCTGACTTTCAGATCTGTACTCTTCGCCACCTCACTATATTGCCTCTTAAATTTCATTTTATGTCTATACAAAAAACTCCTTTACAATGGGGTTGCTTGTTTTTTTCTTTTCAACATGTTTGAGTTCCTTGTAGATCCAAGTTGTTAAGCCTTTGTTGGACCTGCAGTTGGCAAATACTTTTTCCCACTCTGTGGGCTGTCTCCCTGCTCTCTTGATGGTGTCTTTGGCTTTGCAGAAGCTTGTCAGTTTAATGAGGTCCCAATTGTCTGTCTTATCTCTCATGGCCTGTGGATTTCGGGTTTTGTTCAGGAATTGGATGCCAGTTCCAATTTCCATAAAGGTGTGTCCTGCATTTTCTAAGGTTCTTATGATTTGAGGTTTTACATTTAGGTTTCTAATCATTTAGAGTTAATTTTTGTGTATGGGGATACATAGGGGTCTTACTTGAGTCTTCTGCATGTGGTCAACCAGTTTTCCCAGCACCATTTACTGAATAGCTTCCCCTCTCCCCAGTGGTAGGTGGTGGAGGCTTTGTTGAAGATGAGTTGATTGGGAAATTGAGGTTTTGCTTCTGGAATCTCAATTCTATTCCATTGATCTATATGCCTGTTCCTATACCAATACCAAGCTATTTTGATGATTGTAGCTTTATAGTAAAGTTTGAAGTCTGGTAATGTGGTACCACCTGTATTGTTTTTTTTGCTGAGGCTTGTTCTGGCTATTCTTGGTCAATTGTGTGTCCATATGAATTCCTGTGTTGTTTTTTCTAAGTCTGAGAAGAATGTTGCTGGTAATTTGATAGGTATTGCATTGAATCTGTAGATTGCCTTAGGTAAGATGGACATCTTCACAATGTTGATTCTCCAATCCACGAGCATGGGATATTTTTCCCACTTGTTTGTGTCATCTTTGATTTCTTTGAGCAGAGTTTTGTAGTTTTCATTGTAAAGTTCTTTCATGTCTCTGGTTAGGAAGATGCCAAGGTATTTCATTTTTGTGTGTGGCTATTTTGAATGGAATTGTGCTTTTTATTTGGGTTTCTGTTTGTTTATTATTGGTGTAAAGAAATGTGATTGTCTTTTGCACATTTATTTTATATCTTGAGCCTTTTCTGAAGGCCTTTATCAGTGTAAGGAGGTTTTTGACAGATTCTGTTGGGTTTTCAAGGTACACGATCATGTCATCTGCAAAGAGAGATAACTTGACTTCCTCTTTTCCTATTTGGATACCCCTGACTGCCTTCTCTTCTCTGATTGCTCAAGCCAGGACTTCCAATACTATATTGAGCTGGAGGGGTGACAGTGGGCATCCTTGTCTTGTTCCAGTTTTCAGGGGAAATGGTTAAAATTTTTGTCCATTTAGGAGTATGCTGGCTGTGGGTTTCTCGTAGATGGCTTTTACTATTTTGAGGTATGTTCCCTGTATGCCTAGATGTTCGAGGGTTTTTATCAAGAAGGGGTGCCGGATTTTATCGAAAACTTTTTCTGCATCTAATGATATAATCATGTGGTTTTTGTTTTGACACTGTTGATATATTTAATTACAATTATTGTTTGACAAATGTTGAACCAGACTTGTATCACAGGGATGAAGCCTACTTGGGCATAATGGATGATTTTTAAGATGTGTTGTTGAATCCAGTTTGCTAGGATCCTGTTGAAAATTTTAGCATCTATGTTCATCAAAGATATTGACCTGTAGTTCTCTTTCTTTGTTGGGTCTTTACCTGGCTTGGGTATCAATGTGATGTTAGCTTCATAAAATGATTTGAGGATAGTTCCATCTTTCTCAATCACCTGGAATACCTTCAGTAGGATTGTTATCAGCTCCTCTTTAAATGTCTTGTAGAATTCAGCTGGAAAGCCATCTGGTTCAGGACTTTTTTTTGTAGGTAGTTTTCTTATTATGTAGTCAATTTCCTTGATTGTTATTGATCTATTTAGGGTCTCAATTTCTTCTTGTTTCAAACTAGGTAGGATGTGTGATGACAGAAAGTCCTCCATTTCCAAAAAGTTTTCAAGTTTGTTTCCATACAAGTGTACATAGTAGTCTCTAATGATCTTTTGTATTTCTTCAGGGTCAGAGGTGACTTCATCTTTTGTGCTTCTGATTGTGTTTATTTGGGCTTTTTCTCTCTTTTTCTTGGTCAGTCTAGCTAGGGGACCCTCGATCTTGTTTATCCTTTCGAAGAACCAGCTTTTTGTTTCATTGATTTTTTTGTATTATCTTTTTGTCTTCTGTGTCCTGGATTTGGGCTTTTATTTTGGTAATCTGGATTCTTCTGCTGAAATTAGGGTTTTTGTGGTCTTGCTTTTCCAGGTTCTTTAGGTGGCTTGTTAGGCTATTGATTTGTGATCTGTCTATTTTCTTCATGTGCATTTGTAGGGATATAAATTCCCCTCTTATTATAGCTTTCATGGCATCCCAGAGATTTTGGTAAGATGTTTCTTCATTTTCGTTTGTTTTCAGGTATCTTTTGACCTCTGTTTTGATTTCATCATTGACCCAGAAGTGTTTAACATTGTGCTGTTTAGTGTCCATGTCTTTGTGGGTTTTGGGGGTAGCTTGTTGGTGTTAATGTTTATTTTTATTCCACTGTGGTCCGAGAAGGTGCATGGTAAAATTTCAGTCCTTCTCAATTTGCTTATGCTTGACTTATTGTCAAGTATGTGGTCAATCTTAGAGTACATTCCATGTGGTGATGAATGAAATATATCTTCTGTGGTCCTTGGATGGAGGGTTCTGTAGATATCAATTAAGTCCATTTGATCAAGAGTCACATTGAGGTTTTGGGTCTCATTGCTGATTTTTTGTCCTGATGATCTGCCTAGGGTTGTGAGTGGGGTATTGAAGTCTCCAGTTATGATGGTATTGGAGCTGATATCTTTTTTTAGTATACCTAGAAGCTGCTTTATGAAAGTTGGTGCTCCTATGTTGGCTGCATATATGTTTAGAATGGATATTTCTTGTTGCTGGATTTTACCTTTTATCATTATGTAGTGACCTTCTGTATTTTTTTAGTTTTTGATAGCTTAATGGGTATTTTGTCTGAGATTAAGATCACGACTCCTCCTTTCTTTTGTGTTCCATTCACCTGAAAATTTGCTTCCCAACCTCTTACTTTGAGTCTGTGAGTGTTATTTCTAGTGAGGTGAGTCTCTTGAAGGCAATAAATTGTTGCCTGGTGATATTTTATCCATTTTACCATTCTATGTCTTTTCAGTGGTGCATTTAGTCTGTTCACATTCAAGCTAATTATTGAAATGTGAGAGTTGGTCCCTATCATAATGTTCTTACAGAGTTGGTGTTTTTCTTCCTGTTTGTGTGTTGTCTTTCTTTTGGTTTTGGAGGTGGTTCATGTGTGTTTTTAATCTTTTGCCTGTACTCTTGTGAAGAACATTGTTGTTCTTTTTTCCTTTTCTTCTGTGTTCAGTACTTTCTTAAGTGTTTCTTGTAGAGGAGGTCTGGTGGCATCATAGGTTCTTAGGGTTTGGATATCTGGAAAATATTTCAATTCGATGAGGGAAGTTTTCTTGAATGATTTCATGAAATGTTTGTTCCAGTGTGGCCTCTGTTTCTTTCTCTGCCTCAGGAAAGTCAATTACTCTTAGGTTTGGTCTCTTGAAGTAATCATTCATCTCTTGAAGGTTTTGTTCTGTCTTTTTAAGCTTCTTTTCTGTGTTTTTGACATTTTGGGTTAGTTCTGTGTTTTGGTCTTCGAGCTCTGAGATTCTTTCTTCTGTTTAGCTAATTCTGCTTTCCATGCTTATTAGTTTGTTATTTATTTCCATCATAGTATTCTTTACAGCTTTTATTTCTGACATCAGCTCCTTCCTATTTTCCTCTTGTCTCCTCAATTTTTTTTATTCTCTCTATTAATATCTTGAGATCTGTGTTTGTTGCATGTGACCAGTCACTCTGGGGGCTCTTCATTGTTTGTGTTCCGATGTCTGTTTTCTCAGTGTCTGACCTCCCTGGGATCTGTGTGATACCTATACTCTTCTTTAGATTTTTCTTTATTTGTGCAGTTTTTTCTCCTCCCTACTTTTTCCTTCCCTCCATGTCACTGTCTTCTTTAGTTCTGTTATTCAGGGGTAGAAGGGTTGCTTTTACTTCTGTTTGTTCAGTCTCTTATTTTTCTTTATGTATATCCTCTTACTTTGTTCAATTCTGGGGTTGCACTGTAGGTTGGGATCGGTCCTCTTTGCAGTTTTGAAGTTTACTTAAGGGGAGAGCTGTGATTCAAAATCTATCTGCAGGTCCTGATATCTGCTGACAGGTGTATTGATAATCTGAAACCCACTTCCCACTGCCTTGGAATCTGTCCATGCAGTGGGGTTGTAGGTTTACTCCCTGAAATAAAATGAAGTTAATAGAGGGAAGAGAATGGGGCAGACAGTGGGGGGAAGAGGGAAATGGAGAGAAAGAGGAGTAAGGGGGAAAACAGATGAGTGTACCAACAAATGGAGAGAGAGACATAAACTGAAACAGATAAGAACAATAGACCACGGCTACAGACTAACCAACGCCCATACCAAAAAACTAAAACATAAAATGATGCTAACATACAAGCTAACCAACCTCCTTATTGGTGTGGTATTCCTCTACACAAAGATATAGTTTATGGAGAGGAGAGGAGAGAAGAAAAGAAAGAAGAAAAAAAAAGAAAAGAAGAAAAAAGAAAAGAAAAGAACAAAACAATAGGAATAGAATCAAGTCAGTAAACTAACAGAACCAATCAAACACACTCTGTGACTTTTCATTTAAGTCCAATGTCCTTTCAGCTCTGATTTCTAGCTGTCTTTTCAGGCTGGTAAATTTTTTCACAGTTATAGTCAGTTGCCCCTGGCCTGCTGTGAAGGGCAGTTTAATTCACCACTCAGTTCACCACTCGGATCTGGCCTGTGTCTGTCAAGCTTGATTTCCCATTTTGGTATTGTACCTTGAATCACCAGCAGGTGATACTATCTATCTCACCGCTCCTGGTCTTTATCTCAGCTGCTTGCCCAGAGAGAATGAAGCTGGACAGGAACCAGATGGAGGTGGGAGCCTGCCTCAAGGCACATGGGAGGAGACCCACGGCCTGGCAGGACATCACAGTTGCAATAGAGGTGGCAGCAATCTCAGCAGATATTGCTTGCAGGGGCTTCAAGGTCTGGATTTGTGGCATTGTGGGTTGCCTCAGGCATGGGTGGCACGATGTGTAATGGCCGCCACAGGGGGGCGGTGGCAGCTGTGGTGTCTGTAGCTGCAGTGGTGGCTGTCCAGACTGCCGTAATGCTTCAGCAGTGTTGATGGCCGAGTGCCATGTGAAAAGCCAGCTGCCGGTGATGGGATCCACAGCCTCCACAGGGAGAGAGACAGAGTCTTTCTGTGTTCTCCTTTGCAGAGGGTCTCATAGTCCAGGCTGCCCCATCACCATCTTGCCAGAAGTCCTTGACTTAAAACATTTATAAATACAAATTGCTCAGTGCCTAGTGAGTAAAGTACTTGTTTTTACAATTATCATGATAATTGTATAAGATATTAGATCTTATTTTACAAATCTCTTATTCCTTACCTGTAATTCCATTCCCAGCAATATAAACACATGGACACTCTACTTTGTTGAGTTGTCACATTTTTAAATGAAAAGCAATAGAAAAATGACACCATACAATTTCAAATTCAAGGCATAATTCTAGTCTTAATTGCTACTATTAATAGGTTAACTCTTATGTACTTATTTTCACTTTTTATTATTATTTACAAAGTTGCCCAGTGAGTCCTGTCTCTCAATTCATTCCTCAGTTTTTGTGAAAATAATTATTTCCTCATTGAAACAGAAGATTGACTCATTCCCTATTTCTGTTAGGTTGTGACCAATGTGCCTCCATTGTTAATTAGGGGATGTTAGAAAAGAAATGTTTAAACCAATGATGAAAATTCAGACCTACCATCTTTTTATCTGGTTGATCCCAATAAAACACAGATCAGGCTACATTAGGTATCAGGTCTTGAGATTAGGGTTAGGATTACTTTACTGAGGGTATTCCAAATATGTGTTCCAGGATCAGCTAGACACTCTCCTTTACTTATTAGATTTAGGTGAGACCTTTGAAAATACAGACACTGGATCCTCTCAAACAAGGATAAATCAATTGACTAAGTCATGAGCACATCAATGTACAATTATCCCTCAGTATCCATAGGGGATTGGTTTCAGGTCTATCAACACCAAAATCTGATGTTTCAGTTCCTTATAAAAATGGCATAATATTTGCATATGGCCTATGCACATCCTCCTGTATACATTAAATCATCTTTATATTAACTAGAATACCTATCACAATGTAAGCAGTTATTTTACTTATTGCCCTTAGAGACACCATCTTAAATAATCTCTGCCATTTTGCTAGCTACTCTGGGATGGAAAATTACCAATTAGACCAAAGCTACAAAACATCCTGCTGTATGAGCACCTAGCCTAACTGTAAGACTTCCTCCCAATTTACTTAACCACAAGCCTTATTTACCCCCAACAACACCAACCACAAAATTTTCCCCTCAAACCCTAAAACTATGCTGGCTTGTAAGCAGCAGTGTGGTGTTGCTATTGAGCTGCCCACCTCCTGTCTTCTTCTCTCCATTGGCTCTTTTTCTTGACCTAACAATACTGTATTTTTTATTTGTATTTATTTTTGTTGTTGTATTCTTATTTTCTTTTGTTATTTTTTGAGTTGGAATCTCACTCTTTTGTCGAGGTTGGAGTACAGTGGCATAATCACAGCTCACCACAGCCTCAATCTGCTGGGTTCAGGAGATCCTTCCACCTCATCCTCCCAAGTAGCTGTGAGTACAGGCACACACCACCACTACACCTGGCAATTCTTTAATTTATTGGAGAGACAGGTCTCACTATGTTGCCCAGGGTGGTCTTGAATTCCTGGGCTTAGGCAGTCCTCTTGCCTTGGGCTCCCAAAGCACTAGGATTACAGTCAAGAGCCACTGCACCCAGTCTTTTTATTTTATTTAAAAATATTTTTTGATTTAAGGTTGCTTGAATTCGTGGATGCAGAACACAGGAGGGCTGACTACATTGTCCAGTAGTCTTATAAACAAACTATTTAGAAACAGTGTCTAAAAATGTTATGAGAGTGAACATCTCATTGGGATTCTGATGCTCTTAGAGCTGAATAACCCTAGAAAAACACTGTCTCACCAGTGATAAAATCTGAGACAAGCATAGCATTGTGAAAACAAGCAATCAATACACACTATGTAACCAAGAAACAATTACTTGAATCAGACACTCATTGAGTAATTCCCAGCCTCAAACACTAGCTTTTATTTTGTTTTTATTTTTTGAGTCACTCTTACTCTGTCATCCAGGCTGATGTGCAGTGGCATGATCATGGAATGTAGCTCCCTCAAACTGCTGGACTTAGGTGATCCTTCTACCTCAGCCTCCTGAATTGCTGGAACTCCAGGTGTGAGGCACCACACCTGGCTCATTTTTTAATTTATTATAAAGACAGGTCTCCCAAAGTGCTAGGATTGCAGGTTTAAGCCATCTCACCTGGCCCAAACACTTGCTTTGGGAACAAGAAAATTTGGGGACAAGAGTTGGGCATAGGGCTGGTATGCTTCTGATGAGGTCCCAGGAGGTTTACAATGGAACAGCAGGTGGGACACATAGTGAGAGTGGAAGCAAAAGAAAGAAGGGGGTTTCCAGGCTCTTTAATAATCAGCTCTTGTGAACAAATAGAGTGAGAACTCATTCGTTACTGTGAGAATGACATTCATGAGAGATCCACCCTCATGATCCATTCATCTCCCACTAGGCCCCACCTCCAATGATGGGGACCACATTTCAACATGAGATTTTGTGGGGCACAACAATCTAAATTATATCACACATTTTAAAATAAATAAAATAATGCATATTTATTTGAACCCACCCATCCTGAGGCAGGGAGCCCTTCCCCCAAGTCTAATAAGATGAAGGCCTAACCAGGATGGAATAGGGGCACTCTTAATGCAGTAAGATAAAAGCCTTCACAGAATAAAGAAAGAGCTCTTCTAGCACCATAAGATAAGAACTTTCTTGGAAGATTTATGTTAGGAAGGAATGTAGCCCCCCGATCTGTAGCGTGCATGTGTAACTCTGCTGCAAACTTGAGCTGTGAAACACCCAATTAAAATGTATGTTACTAATATGTATGACTTATCAGGGGAACAAAGAAGCTAAAAATATATAAAAGGCAATGCGCCCCTGCATTTGGGGCTCAGCCTTTGGATGTGAATCCACTGAGCTGGTGTTGGCACGAATAAAACTGCTTCCTGGTCTCAGTGTCCTGACTATAAAAATTCTGCCACAATCTTCTTTATTTTTTCCACATTCTCTGTGTCTGCTCTCCTTCACAGGGGACCACTGTGCTTTACTTGGTATTGTTTCACTGCATTTCAATATATTCAGTATGATTCTATCAATACATTCTATCAATTCCATTATTCCACATTTTAAAGTTTCATAGATTGCACATTTCATTTTACAATTTTTTTGGCATTTTTTATTATTATAAAGATGTGGGGTACAATTCAGGGTGAGGTTTATAAACATTGATTATGGAGGTACCCTTGTTGATGGGGTATATCCCTCCTTCCCCTAGCAGTTTCCCTCAACTGCCAGTCCCACCACCC
>NW_007251351.1:0-335 GCF_000164805.1 Carlito syrichta | reverse complement strand
TTTTGGCACATTTGAGTCCCTTGTAGATCCTAGATGTTAGGCCTTTGTCAGACATACAGTTGGCAAATATTTTTTCCCATTCTGTGGGCTGTCTCTCTGTAGTCTTGAAGGTTTCTTTTGCTTTGCAGAAGCTCATTAGTGTGTCTTCTGCATTTTCTAAGATTCTTATAGTTTGAGGTTTTGCGTTTAGGTCTTTGATCCATTTAGAGTTATGATCCATTTAGAGTGTTTGGTGATAGGTAGTGGTCCTGATTCAATCTTTTGCATGTGGTCAGTCAGTTTTCCCAGCACCATTTACTGAATAGGTTCTTCTCTCCCCAGTGGTTGTTGTTGGA
>NW_007251350.1:457132-516903 GCF_000164805.1 Carlito syrichta | reverse complement strand
GTTTTACATTTAGGTCTCTGATCCATTTGGAGTTAACCTTTGTGCATGGGGATAGATAGGGGTCCTGTTTCAATCTTCTGCATGTGGTCAGCCAATTTTCCCAGCACCATTTACTGAATAGGTTCTCCTCTCCCCATTGGTAGGTGGTGGGGGCTTTGTCGAAGATGAGTTGGTTGAGAAATTGAGGTTTTGCTTCTGGAATCTCAATTCTGTTCCATTGATCTATATGCCTGTTCCTGTACCAATACCAAGCTGTTTTGATGATTGTAGCTTTATAGTAAAGTTTGAAATCTGGTATTGTGATACCACCTGCTTTGTTTTTTTTGCTGAGGATTGTTCTGGCTATTCTTGGATGTTTGTGTTTCCATATGAATTCCTGTGTTGTTTTTTCTAGGTCTGAAAAGAATGTTGTGGTAATTTAATGGGTATGCATTGAATTTGTAGATTGCCTTAGGTAAGATGGAAGATCTTCACAATGTTGATTCTTCCGATCCATGAGCATGGGATATTTTTCCACTTGTTCATGTTGGCTTTGATTTCTTTGAGCAGTGTTTTGTAATTTTCATTGTAAAGGTCTTTCACGTCTCTGGTTAGGAAGATGCCAAGGTATTTCATTTTTTTTGTGGCTATTGTGAATGGAACTGTGTTTTTTATTTGGGTTTCTGTTTGTTTATTATTGGTGTAGAGAAATGCGATTGTCTTTTGTACATTTATTTTGTATCCTGAGACTTTGCCAAAGGCTTGTATCAATGTAAGGAGGCCTTTGACAATTCTCTTGGGTTTTCAAGGTACACCATCATATCATCTGCATAGAGAGATAACTTGACTTCCTCTTTTCCTATTTGAATACCTCTGATTGCCTCCTCTTCTCTGATTGCTTTAGCCAGGACTTCCAATACTATGTTGAAGAGGAGGGGAGAGAGTGGGCATCCTTGTCTAGTTCCAGTTTTCAGGGGAATTGGTTCCAATTTTTGTCCATTTAGGAGTATGCTGGCTGTGGGTTTCTCGTAGATGGCTTTTACTATTTTGAGGTATGTTCCCCAGTATGCCTAGATGTTCAAGGGTTTTTATCAAGCAGGGTGCTGGATTTTATCAAAAGCTTTTTCTGCATCTAGTGATATGATCATGTGGTTTTTGGTTTGACATCTGTTGATATATTTAATTACCTTTATGGTTTTACGAATATTGAACCAGCCTTGCATGCCAGGAATGAAGCCTACTTGGTCATGATGGATGATTTTTGAGATGTATTGCTGAATCCGGTTTGCTAGATCTTGTTGAGAATTTTAGCATCTATGTTCATCAAAGATATTGGCCTGTAGTTCTCTTTCTTTGTTGGATCTTTACCTGGCTTGGGTATCAATGTGATGTTGGCTTCGTAAAATGATTTGGGGAGAGTTCCATCTTTTTCACTCGCCTGGAATACCTTCAGTAGGATTGGTATCAGCTCCTCCTTAAATGTCTTGTAGAATTCTGCTGGAAAGCCATCTGGACCAGGGCTTTTTTTTGTAGGAAGTTTTCTTATTACGTGGTCGATTTCCTTGATTGTTATTGGTTTATTTAGGGTCTCAATTTCTTCTTGTTCCAACCTAGGTAGGTTGTGTGAAGTCAGAAAGTCTTCCATTTCCTTCTGGTTTTCAAGTTTGTTTCCATACAAGTGTACGTAGTAGTCTCTAATGATCTTTTGTATTTCTTCAGGGTCAGATGTGACTTCATCTTTTGTGTTTCTGATTATGCTTATTTGGTTTTTTTCTCGTTTTTTCTTGGTCAGTCTAGCTAGGGGACCATTAATCTTGTTTACCCTTTCGAAGAACCAGCTTTTTGTTTCATTGATTTTTTGTATTATCTTTTTGTCTTCTATGTCCTGGATTTGGGCTTTTATTTTGGTGATCTGGATTCTTCTGCTGAAATTAGGGTTTTTGTGGTCTTGCTTTTCCAGCTTCTTTAGGTGGCTTGTTAGGTTGTCAATTTCTGTTCCTTCGGTATAGATATATTTAACTAGATCCTATCGATAGATATTTGGGTTGTTTCCAATCTTTGGCTATTACAAACAATGCTGTGATAAATAACATTGCACAAAAGTCATTTCTCACCTGTGCATGAATGTCTGCAGAATAGAGTCCGCCATAAGGAATTCTGAGTCTTTATGGCTTTGGTTGTTTGGAAGAAGCCACCTGGCTATCCTCTCTGTGGGGATGCACCCTGGTGGTAGAAAAGATGTGGTTAAATAATGCTACAAAAACTGTAAAACCTTGGACTTGAGTCACTCTGCTGCAGGAACCCACTAAGAGAGCCCAACCCAGGAAGACGAACAGTTCTACTTTCAGAGAAAGGATGAGTTGTGGCCCACCTGTGTTGAAGGGGAGCCGCTGAGGTGGAGACAGTGACCTGAAGGCAACATGAGGCTGTGACTCGTGTTTGGGCCACAGTTGGGTCGGGGCTGCGGAGGCTTGAGCAGGGCTTTGTGAAGATGAGTGCCCACAGCAGTGCAGGCTGCAAAGGCAGCAAGGGCAGCTCGTTCCTGTGCCTTATCTTTTCTCACATGGTACCACAAAATGACGAGAGCCATAGCATCATGAAGCTTGATGGCATTAGGGTAATATCTGTGGAGAAAGAGCTGGAAGGATAGGAAGATCGGAATGGTGGTTTTCCCCAGGAGTGCAGAATGACGAGAGCATGCATTATGTTGCCTGGCTCGTGGTGCTAACAGGTGCAGCCTCTGTTGAGAATGGTTGCGTGTCTCTCCTGGTCTTCTCTAGTGGAGGTACATGTATTTTCCCACTTAAATAATTTTCTTTTATAAATAGGATATTCCTAATATGCATATTATTCTGAAATTATCAGGTTTACATTAAATATATATTTTGAAGCTCTTTCCAAGTTGCATATACAGATCTACTTCAATCTTTTAAAAATGTCACATGAAGTCTGTTGTAACTGATTTAACCATTCCTGATTTAATAAATAGTTGTTGGAAGCAACACTATCACAAGAAGCTTTGCACTTGTCTCTGGGCATATGTGGGGGTGTTTCTCAGGGACAGATACCTAGACATGGATATCTTAGATCAAAGGGTGCATACATCTACAATTTCAGTGAATACTGCCACGTTGTCTTCCAAAGACTTTCCCAGTTTCCACCTTTGCCAACAATATAGAAAAGAGACTGTTAGCTCACATTCTTACTGATATTGGCTCTGATTAATATTTTTAAATGTTGCAAATTATACTTTTAAAACTATATAACATTGTCACTCTAGCTCACATTTCCTAGTTTGCTAGTAAGGCTGAACATCTTCCATGTGCTTCCTTTGTATTACTTCTGTAAGTTGCCTGTTTGTCTTCTTTGCCCATTTATCTATTAGGTTGTTGTTAATTGATCTGAAGGAATATCTGTTGTCTAATACATGTGTGAAAAATATTTTTGCTTTGTCTTTTAAATTTGAGGTTGGCTGTTTCTTTGAACTATCTTAGAAAATCCTGCATGATGTTGTGTCGTCAATGATCTGCTGCACTGAGGATGTGTGCCTACGGTAGTGTCTACATGGGATTACATATGCAGATTTGGACATGTTTGAAGAGATACATATACATTAGTGCTGGTTTATCTAGTGGCAGTGATCACTAAATCCTTTGCTCTCATGGAACTTTAAAACTGGCAAAAGAACAAACTTAGGACTTAACAGCGCTGTTATTTTTAATCAGTGTGTGTTCCAAATACATTAATTGTATGCCAGTTCTTTAAACTAAGTGTGCTTGGCTAAAAGGGCATTTTATTTTAGAAATAAAGCATCTTCCCAGATGTCTACTTTTTGTAAATGTAATTCATGAGAAGACTTTATTGCAGATTAATTAATCATGAATGTGATACTGACTACAGTATGGAGTTAGGAAATGCTTTGCATGTGGTCTTTTTCATACTGGATGCTGTTTATGCTACAGGCTGTCATCCTTGGAGGACTGCTCTATGTGTGTGTGAAAGGTACCTGCCCTATCTTCTCAGTAACAGAGATTCAGGATCAGGGTACCAGGTCTGAATAAAGACATGGAGGACAGAATCTAGGAAAGATGGAGATCAGAAGCAGATTGCAGTGTTTAAGTCAGGATTTAGAAAGCAGAGCAGATTTGCCAAGTTAAGGTCAGGAATATGCGGTGGTTACTAGTATAGCAGGTGAAGTTAGGAGAAACACTGTAGGGAAGGAGAGGCAGATTGCTGGAAGGGAGGGTTTTTAATTGCTTAATGATTCTTCTCTCTCCAACTGACCCCATCTGGCGATTGAACCCCTATTTGGTCAACCTGTGTGTTTTCCTGAATACATGGAACGGTGTGTTCCATGAAAGCAAGTCATCCATCACAGATAAATGGGATGTTTCTGAGCCACCAAATGAGGATGCGTGTCTTGGACTGTTGCACCTGGAGTGACGATGCGTCTTGAAGTACCCATAATCATCTCTCTCAGGATATCACTGTGAACACCTACCAGCCTTATTGAAAGATTTGAGTAGAATTAACTATTGGTCTGTATTCAAGGTCATTATGCAGAACCAAATCAGCTAACGGTCAAAGTCTTGACCTTGGCCTTGGCAGCACCCTTCTCCAACCCATTGAACTAACTTGCCATAGACATACTGTGATCAAAGTTAGCATAGTCAACCAAATGAAGGGGAATTTTCTAAATCTTCATCTTTAAAATTCAGTCTTGAAATCTATCTCAGGCTTTTCTTCTTAGTCAAGGTAATAAGTAATAAACAAAGTGGGATTGAAGGTATGTGAATGAAGTAGGACTTTCTTTATATTTGTTTCTGAATACTGCGTAACAAGTGACAGGATTTCTCTGAGAAAAATCAACTTTTACACATTGTAATTAGAAATGAATTCTTGTGAACATAAAGAAGTTTCATTTACTCTCTTTCAAGTCATCATTTTCATTTCCTAAATTGAGGGTCAGTATACTTTCTCTATAACAGGAGTAAATATTTTAATATGGGTGGGTCAGATTCTTTGTGGCAACTATTCAACTTTGCAGAAGGAAAGTGTCCAGAGACAACATGGCAATGGTCGGGGTGGCTGTGTTCCAGAAAATCTTTGTTTACAAAGCAAGTGACAGACTAGATGTATCTCTGTTTGCTGTTTACTATGTTTAGGAAATTGAAGGCATAAACATGATTTTGATGATAATCATGCTAGCTAGCATTGACTGGATACCCACTGTATGCCAGATGCTGTTGTGAACTCTTTCCTCTTTCATTTAATCCCACACTCACCCCAGTTCTATTGTTGTAGGTTAAGTGTGGAAGCAGGGATTTGTACCTCAGCAGTCTAACTCCAGAGTCTGAGCTCTTAACTATTCAAGTAGATGTCACCCCTGTCTGCCCCTTCCCAGTGTTGCTCTATTATTTTGCACTTGGGGAAGACTGGCAGGTGGGTTTACCTGACAGCATCTGGGTTATCTACCTGATAGCCCTCTCTCTCACTGACTGATGTTGGCCTGGTCCACAAGGCTGCAGTTCCCCTGTGAGTTTGGTCACATACTGCCCTGGCTCCTTATTCCTCACACTACACCATGAGAGTCCATGGAAGCAAGTCCAGATTAGTAGGAAGTCTTGGTGTGAATTATAAGACTTCAGATCTAAGAGGCAACCTTTGAAACAATGTACTGCATGGACCTGTTCCCCTAGCCTAAAGGAGAAGCATACAGAGAATAAGGACTCTGAGGAGAACCCTGGTGGACATGCCCCTGGTTCTAACCTTCCTTCCTGGTTCTGGAGCTCCTCCTCTCCAAGGATATTCTTTCTTCAAAACTGCACAGTATGAATCCTCATTCACCCTTCTGAGAATCCTCACCTCCGCTCTCTGGAGCTTGGTTCTAGCTCCCACTCACCAACACCACCAGCAATCTGTGGGATCCAGCAATCTGCAAGGACTCCAGCAGTGGGTTCCCTGCCTTCTGACTATTCAGAGCTCAGCCAATGCAGGGGCTTGGAAGGGGGTGAAAGGAGCCAAGGCAAGGAAGAGTGAGGTCAGGATGTGTGCTCTCTGGCTTCCTTCTGTCAACATGACTACAGTCCCCAGTTATTCAATCAAATGTGAATCTAGGTGTTGCTGTGAGAGTATTTTGTAAATGTGATTACAAAAGAATATTATCAGTAGACTGATGGTAAGGGAATCTGTCTTAGTTAATCTGGGTGGGTCTGACTCAATCAGTTAAAAGTTCTTAAGAGTAGAGCTGAGGCTTTCCAGAAGAATAAATTCAGCCTGTGAACAGCTGCTTCAGCCTGGTCTGTGGGTTTCTGCCCACTCTTCCTTGGGATGACCTACCATGTGGATTTGGGACTTGCCTCCCCACCATCATGTGAGTCAGCTCCTCTCAATACCTCTCTTGATACAATAGACTTGAGCTGGCCTTGTCTTTGAACCCCTGGCCCATGTGCCTCTCAAGTGGCCAACTCTACCTGACTTTCCTTCTTGTTCCTGTAACTGTTTCCAGTCAAGGGTGGTGACCACTTAAGTGACTGTCCCGTTGCTAGTAGTTGTCTCATACCCTGTATTTGTTTGCATTGTTTTCTAAGTCAGCTGTCCCTGAATGATCCTATTTTTTTTTCTTTTTCTTTTTTTGAGTTGGAGTCTCACTGTCACCCAGACGGGAGTGCAGTGGCACACTCCCGGCCACTGCAGCCTCAACCTGCTGGGCTCCAGCGATCTTTCTGCCTCAGCCTTCCAAGTAGCTGTAACTACAGGCGCGCGCTACCACACCCGGCTAATTTTTGGATTTATTGTAGAGATGAGGTCTCGCCAAGTTGCCCAGGTAGGTCTCGAACCCGTGGGCTCAGGCAATTCACTCACCTCGGCCTCCCAAGGCACAGGATTACAGGCTGAGCCACCGAGCCCGGCCGAATGATCCTATTTTGAGTGTACTATTTCTTTCCTCTAGGGACCTAAGTGATACATCCACTAATCAAGAATACTTGAAATCCAAGATAGCCATCAAATACATTAATTCATTAATTCACAATATTATTGGGTGCCTGTTATAAGCTGGCCAAGTGCTAAGCTCAAGGGAAATAGCAATTAATAAAAACAATACCATTCACATCTTCTAGAGGTTACATTTGGTGGGAGAAGTAAAAAGTTAAACAAATAATTCTAGATTTGTGTGGGAAACTTTACGATGAGGAAAGGACAGCATACTAGTGGAGTACAGAGAAGGTGACCCTAAGTTGAGGTATCAGGGAAGACTTTCTGGAGGAAGAGGTCTCCAAGCTGAGGACTGAAACAGGAGAAGGAATGAGACAGGCATAAGCAGATGTGGGTGGATGGTATGTGTGTGTAGTGGGCAGTGGTGTTTCAGACAAGACAGTAACACTACCTAAGAGTGTGGTTTCCTTGTGACCCTGAGCGGCATTGGGCATGGAGGTCAGAGCACCCAGCAGGCATCAGAGCCTGAGGGACCCTATGTCATGAGAAGGAGTTGGGAGGAGAAGCCATGGGAGGGTGTTAGTCCTGGGGATGTTGTAATGAGATTGAAGTTTCAGAAAGATCCCTGTGTGAAGGCTGGGTGAGCCTGCAGGCAAGGGGTGATGGTGACTCGCACACAAGCATGGACTGGTCCAGGAGAAGAGAATGCAGTATGTTTTTCTCTAGAGGTGTTCAGAAAGTCAACTTGATGATCTCAAGGAAAAACAGGGCTTTGTCTCTGGGGCTTGGGGAAGGTAAAATAAAAAGAGTGAATGCGACCCTCATGATTTAGCACTGGACAGACAGATGGCAGTCCATTTTCTGAGAGAGGAGGAAGAAGATGTGTCCCTCTGTGAGCATGCCGTATCTGAGGAACAGTGGGCTATGCCCGCAGAGGCCAAGCAGCAGGCTCAACTCCTGAGACAAGTGTGGGACTTGTCGGCAAATGGATGGTAACTGACGCCATGGGTGGGGTTGGATGAGAGTGTTTAGGGGAAGACTATAAGGCGAGTGAGAGTGGGCTCTGAGGCCAGTCACAGAAAGTCACTCAGAAGGATGGCAAGGCACAGGTTCCAGTAGGGAGGCTGAGGAACCGGAGAGGTGGAGGCCAGTGTGGGCTGCCCAAAGGAAGGACAGCACTCCAAGTGTGTCCTGCACAGGGGAGCAGGAAGGCTCTGGAATCACACCAGAGAATGAAGAGCACGTTGGCCTTCTTTTGGTCCAGACAGAGCAGGTCTCTCTAGTTGAGAGACTACAGAAAGTGTGTCACTTTCTCCAGTGAGCACATATATGTGCTGCAGACGACTCAGGAAAGCGAGGGCACTCCCTGATCCCAAAAGGGATTTCCAGCAGATAGAATTGTCGGGTTAGAGGAAATGCTGAGAGCAGCAGTGTGATGTGTCTAGAGGCCTGTTGCAGGCCTGCAGTGGTCCCACATCTCCCTGCCTGTTCCTCTTGCTGCTGCCACAGTGTTCCAACATCCCAGCAAGATCAAGGCACCATCTCTCTGCCATGATAACAACTCAGACACCCAGGACTTCAAAACAGTAACTAGGGCCAGGGGTGGTGGCTCACACCTGTAATCCCAGAACTTTGGGAGTCCAAGGCAGGAGAATTGCTTGAGCCCAGGAGTTTGAGACCAACCTGGGCAATGTAGCAAGCCCTCGTCACTACAGATAATAATAATAATAATAACAACAACATCAACAACAAATTAGGCATGGCGGTGTGTGCCTGCAGTCCCAGCTCCTTGGGAGGCTGAGGTGAAAGGATCATCTGAGTATAAGTCAAGGCTCTCATGAGCCGTGAGCATCGTGATCATGCCACTGCACTCCAGCCTGGGTGATAGAGTGAGACCCTGACAAAAAAATAAAAAATATAAAAAATGACTGGAGAACCACTAAACAAGGAAAAGCAATCTTTTTCAAGACAAATCAAATCTAAAATATGTGGGTTTAACTTGACAAGCTCCATGTGCTGCTGTGCACATTAATGATTCCCAAATAACAGACCAAGGTTCAAGGCAAAATAACAAAATGGCAAATAATGTGGTAAATGTTTTTGGTATATGGCGTTGTATATATTTTATTGCAGATACTACTGTATGCATGTTTGATACACACACACACACACACACATACGCTGTCATTTCTGCAGAAGAGCAAACCTGTGTATCCTTCATCTCATAGTGGCATTTCTTTTCTTTTTTTGTGGTAAGAGTTTCTAGAATCTACTCTCTTTTACGCCAATGTGTGTGAACACAATGTAGTAAATTTTTATATAACTAAACATATTCAACTTAAGTAATTGTCCTTTTTCTTAAATTCCATTATTCCTTCACTTTTGTGGTTGTTAAAATGCTTTTCTTTAACGAGATAGTGGCAAGGACAAATAACTTATTTTAATGATCTTTCTTGGCAAGATAAGATCGTGGCAACCTACTGATTTTACTGGTCTTTGAAATCTCCAAATCTGGACATCACTCGTTGGTTTTCACATGTGCACATATTTTCTTTAGTGTGGTTTAATCTGTTTATGCCAGTTAGGAATTAGGAAGGCAGGAGTTAAATTTCACTCTATTTCATTATCTTTCTGTCTGTTGCCAAGTAACATCCGCTAGTATCCCCTTTGGAACACAGTTTGGCGAAGCTAGTGAACGCACTAGAACTCCAGAAACAAAGGGTTCCTCATTCAAGTCCACTTGGTAAACCTGCATACCAGATCTCTCCTGGGGTTCCTCATGCACATGGCACAGGAAAGACTGAGAGTCCTGGAGTCTAGAAACCAATTACATTTTCCTTAATGGTTGAAAAAATAAATGTGTTTGTTGCAGGAAAAATCTTTGCTAGCACACATAATTCACATCTCCTCGAATAGTCTTCCATTAAGACCCTTTTGAGAAGTGTTTGAATAGTTGCTCCTGAATGAGAATCAAATACGTACTGATATGCTACAATATTACGGCTAGATACCCAAGGAAAGCCTGTCAGAGCTGACACCAATTCTCACGCAATTTCATTTCTTTTGAATTATATAAAAATCCATGTGGATTTTTAGTTGTCGCAGTCTGTTAGCCACGCTCAATAAAACAATGCAAATGCTGATGTGGCATTTACAATGTTTTAGGCACCATTTTAAACAGTTTACACATATTAACTCACTCATTCCTCAACACCACCTATAAGGTAAGAACTTTGATGATCCCCACTTTATGGATGAAGGCACTGAGGCCCAGAGAGCTTCCGTCACTTGCCCAGGTTCCCACGTGCCCTGGGCCACACTGCTCTGCTGCTCTCTGATGGGCCCCTGCAGCCAGCAGGATCTGTAGTAGCTCGGTTTTGCCTTTGTACAGTGAGACGGTTACCTGCAACCTTGCCCAAAAATGCGTGCTGGACAGAGGACATTTAAACTCCCCAGGGAGAGCCTGCCTGCCCTGCACTGACTGTTTCTCAGGCCTGGTCACATCTAGACTCTGGACTTTTCACAGACTTGGGAGATGGTTGCAGCCCTGGGTGAACCTCTCTGAAAGGAGTAACTAAGGGGTGGACTGACTGTGGACTCAGGGGAAGACTCTGCCTCCAGACTCTCTAGAAGGAGGTGGCCAGGATGAACCAACTTCTGGTCTGGATTTATTTTAGGAGATGCTCTGGGATCTGGGCAGGGGCTCTAGTTTAAGGCTCTTGACACAAAGGCTCCCAGGAAGGGGTTGGGCTGGAGCTGGCTAGAGCTCCTTGGAGGTAGTGGGGCCAGAGGCCTGCTGATCCTAACATCAGGCATGTAGTGCCACTTCCCTAACTCTCTCTTAGTCCCTAAACTTTCCTATGCCATTAACCTTTCATTTGAGAAGAGACAAAATTCTGACTTTGTACCTCTTTGGAAAGTGCTAATGCAAACCTAGTGACTCATTTGGCCCCAGTGAAACAATTATTATAAGCCACTCTAAGTGTCTAGCATACTGGTAATAACTGAGAACCAGCAGAAGATCAGTACTGATTTAAGATTGCTCCTCTTTTGTGGCCAAATTACGTTGGGAAAAATACTTGTGTACCTCTGGGTACTTTCAAAGTTCATCCTGCCTTTCAGTGATATGCAGTGGGATTTTTTTGTTTGTTTGTATGGTTGGTTGTTTGTTTTTAGCATACCAAAGCCAATCCTCTTGGAGAGGGTAAGATAGGAACATTTACTTTAAAGGAATTAAAGCAAGAACTAAATTTTAAGAAACTTAATAGAATGAAGTTGAAATTAAAGCCCTATTTCTTGGTCAGCTAACATAGTTTTAACAAAACCATATAACACTGTCCACGAATATAAGTAGTAAATGTGGCTAATTTGGAGTGTAAGGAGGTATAGAAGGTGAGAAAAGGTGTTTATCTGTTCCTAGGACACTAGCAATCAGGCCCAAGGAAGAAAAGGTAGAAAACTTTCTCTTCTGTGAGTTTCTTACTGTTTTCTAAAATGGAAGTTTTCTTCCTTTTATCTTGGTTCTGCCTGTTCCCACTAACCTGACAGAAGAAATTTCAGTTTATCATGGTAGGGGATGGTCAGCCTAGAAATCAAATGACAGGATGTCTTTGTGATCATCTGATAAATCACATTGAGGTAAAAGCACTATACTCCCTCCGAGATGCAGTCAAGTGTGTGGGGGCCACGCTGGCTCACACCCTCTTACTGATAAGCTCCTGCTTCAGAGGAATTTACACGTTTGAGAAATCCCCCCCTAGTCTTGTGGGTTTCCAGTTTGTTTTTACTGGTAATTGCACATTAAAACATCACTTTGTTTCACTTAGCAGATGACATCTAAGACCATGAACGACAAAAGACAGATTACCAAGGAACTCTTGTGGGAACTCTTTATAAACTATTATAAGGGAAGAAAAACTTTAAGCTAGGAGTAATTAGACCCAGGCAATCCCAAAGTCAAGATGCAAGTCTACATTTCAGGGTGATTTCTATCCCTGTAGTTTAATCATTTTGTACCTCAGCCCAATCTTTTATGCAGAATGAGGCTGTTGTTTGATAAGGCAAAATAAAACAGAAAAATCATAACTATTGCCAGATTAATTAGGGCACAGAATATTTTCTTAATTAATTTGTGCTCTTGTAAAGGATGGAGGCCAAAGAATGTCCATAAATTTCTCAAACTACATACTCATGTCAATTACTCGCTGAATAACTTTACAGCATATTGAGTGCCTCTTTGGTATTTATTTGATTCTGCTTTGTTTTTAGACAAAGGGTATGCAAAAACCCTGGCTTAATAGCATAACAAATATCTTACATGCTAGGAGAGTGGCTCATGGGCACTGCAGGTCTTTTCTGCTCGTTCTCCAAGGCCCAGCCAAAAGGTCACCTTCATGGAAAGTTTTCTCAGCTCTGCTCACATAGAACCAGTTGTTCCTCCTCTTGCTCCCACAGCACTCGGTCCAGACCTCTGTGACACACAGCCTTCATCTACTACTGTAGTGTAGCAGTTTGCTTCCCCCAAGCTGAGAATTCCTCAGAAACAGCGACCTTGCCTTCTCCATAGCTGTGTCTCCAACATTCAGCACAGTGTGAGGCATGTGGGAGGCACACAGTAATTACTATTGACCAACAATCTTTTCCATGAAAAGATCATAAGAAACTACTATAAATCATTATATGCCAACAAATGGGATAACTTGGAAGAAATGATAAATTCCTGGAAGCATGTAACCTACCAAGATTGAATCATGAAAAAAAAAAGGAAAATCTAAACAGAACCAATAACAAGTAAAGAGATTGAATCAGTAATTAAAAAAAATCTCCCATCAAAGAAAAGCCCAGGACCTGATGGCTTCCCAGCTCAATTCTGCTAAACTTTAATAGAACTATTACCAATGCTTCTCAAACTCTTCCAAAAAAACTGAAGAAGAGGGAACACTTCCAAACTCATTTTACAAGGCCAGCATTACCCTAATCCCAAAGCCAGAAAAGGCACTGAAAGAAAAGAAAATTACAGGCCAATATCCCTGATTAACACAGTTGCAAACTTTTTCAACAAGATACTAGCAAACTGAAAACAATAGAACATTAAAAGGATTATTTACCATGATCAAGTGGGATTTATCCTTGGGATTCAAGAATACTTCTACATAGACACATGAATAAATGTGATATACCACATTAACAGAATGAAGGACTAAAGCCATATGGTCATCTTACTAGATATAAATAAGCATTTTGACAAGATTTAACATTATTTTATGATTAAAAAAAACTCTGAACAAATCATGTATAGAAGGAATGTACCTCAACATAATAAAGGCTATATATGACAACCCCACAGTTAGCCTCATACTCAATGGTAAAAAGTTAAAAACTTTCCCTCTAAGGTCAAGAATAAGACAAGGTTGCCCATTCTCACCACTATCAACATATTACTGGAAGTTCTAGTCAAAGCTATTAGACAAGAGAAAGAAATAAAAGACATGCTAACAAGAAAGGAAGAAGTGAAATTGTTTGCTGATAGCATAATCTTATATGTAGGAAATCTTAAAAGACTCCACCAAAAACTGTTAGAACCGAACAATGAAATAAGTTGAGGAATTAAAAGAAAAAAATCAGTAACATGTCCAATATGCTAACAAAACTATTTAAAAAAGGAATTAAGAAAACAATTCCATTTATAATAGCAACAACAAAATGCAATAGGAATAATGTAGCCATGGATATATAGGATCTGTATACTGAAACTGTAAGACATTGATGGAAGAGGAAGGGTGTTAAGATGGCCGACTCCAGGCACTTGGTTCTGCCTCTTCCCCAGAGAGCACCCAACAGAGTGAGTAGATAATTATATTCAGAATAGCTCATCTAGGAGAGAACCCTGGATTCAACTGAAAAGCTATAGGAAGCATGAAAGCCAGGAAGGAGAGGGAGGGAGATGGCTGTTTCCAGGATTGGCTAAGAGTTTGCAGAGGCTCCCTGATCTGGAGAAAGGGCAAGTGAGAGACCTCCAGATATGTACAACCCCACTCATGGGAGAGTCCTTCAGCTTTTGCAGGACTCAGGACTAACCTCGGAGCTTCCTGGAGATCACATGAAGGTTCTGCTCCAGAAGGAGTGCTCACTCTGACCCACTGAGAGTCTTGTGCCATTGTGAGAGCTCAGGCACACCAACCTGCCTCCCGCCCTAGGGCTCTACAGCCTCTGCATCTCCAATCCCTGGGGCCCACTGATGGTCCCTTCCCACCAACCCCACCTCCAGAGCTAAGGTAGAGCCACCTGCAGTGACTCCACTTCCTAGCGGTGGGGCAGTCATGTCCCATGTTAGATCCAACTGCCTGAATAGCAGCTGTGGGTAGCTGCAAGGCCCAGGCATGAGTGTAGGTGCAACCCCAGTCCCTGCCTAGCTCTCCCAGCTGAAAGCAGCCCCACCCTTCCCAGAAGGACTCCACCTGGGCATCTCCCATCACTCTGCCTCTGCTCACACCAACAGCATCTGCATGCACCATGAGGAAGGCCTGAGGGCTGGTCTGCCAGTCTGACTCTGCTCCTACCTCATATGTGAGCATGTTGTCCAGATGCCTGTGATTGCCGGCCAGTACAGTCTACCTGTTTTGGCACCTGAGCACTCCTCCTGGGGTCTGAAGTTGAATGCACAATCTGCCATGGCCACCAAACCTGGCAGCTAGTTGCACATGCCACCTACTTGTGGGTCTGGGGAATTTCCTGCCAGCCCGTTGCAGCCACTACCAACACCAGTACAACCCAGTGGAAACTGCTTGGGTCCCAGAGGTTTGTACCACAACTGCTACTGCCATTGCCCACACCACACCCATCTCCCAGGGGCTTGAGAACCCACACATTCACTTGGGATTTTAAAAAACGACTCAACTATATCCTGCCTATAAGAAACTCATCTCACCTGTAAAGATTTATATAGACTAAAAGGGGATGAAGAAATATATTCTATGAAAATGGAAACTAAAAATGAGCAGGAACAGCTATTCCTACATTAGATAAAACAAATTTTAGTCAAAAACAATACAAAGAGATGGAGAAGATCATTATATAATGATAAAGGAATTAGCTTCAGCAAGAAGATATAACAATTCTAAATGTATATGCATCTAACACCTGAGCACCCAGATACATAAAGCAAGGAGAGATAGACTTCAATACAGTAATAATTGTGGACTTCAACACCCCACTCTCAACACTAGACAGATCATTAAGGCATAAAATTAACAAAGAAATTTTAAACTGTACATTAGACCAAATAGACCCAACAGACATTTATAGAACATTTCATCAAACAGCTACAGAATACAGAGTCTTTTCATCAGCAAACAGAACATTCTTCAAAATAGACACAAAACATGTTAGAACACAAAACCAATCTCAACAAACTTTAAAAATTGAAATCCTATAAAGTATTTTTTCAGACCACAATGAAATAAAACTAGAAATCAGTAACTAGGGGAACTTTGGAAACTGTATAAATACATAGAAAGTAAACAACCATGCTCCTGAGTGCCATTGGGTCAAGAAAGAAATTAAGGGGAAAATTTAAAAAATTATCGAAACAAATAAAATAGAAACACAACACACCATAACCCATGGGATATAGCAAAAAACAGTGCCAAGAAAGAAGCTGATAGCCATAAGTGCTCACATAAAAAAAGTAGAAAGATTTTGAATAAGCAGTCTAATAATGCACCCAAAGGAGTTAGAAAAGCAAGAGCAACGAGACCCCAAATTAATAAAGATCAGATCAAAACTAAACAAAGGATTAATGAAATGAAAAGTTGGCTTTTTGAAAAGATAAAGAAAATCAATAAACCACTTACTAGACTAATCCCCCCCCCAAAAAAAATCAGGGATGAAAAAGGAGACATTACAACTGATACAACAGAGATACAAAAGACCATCAGAGATTGTTATGAACAACTGTATACTAACAAACTAGAAAACCTAGAATAATCCTATCAATAAATTCCTGGACACATACAACCTACAAAGATTGGACCAGGAAGAAATAGAAATCTCAAACAGTTCAATAACAAGTAATGAGATAAAACAAGTTATAAAAAGTCTCTCATCAAAGAAAAGCCCATGGTGGAATGGCTTCACTGCAGAATTCTACCAGATTTTCAAAGAAGAACTAACACTAATTCTCCTTAAACTATTACAAAAAAATTAAAGAGGTGAAAATTCTCCTTAACTCATTCTGCAAGGCTAATATTACTCTATTACTAAAACCAGATGATAATGCAACAAAGATAGAAAACTATAGGCCCATATCCCTAAAAAACAGATGCACAAATTCAACATTAAACAGATAATTTTCTATAATCAAGTGAAAATAAATGGAAATATATTCTGCATTCATGGACATCTAATATTGCTGCAATGTTCATATTACCCAAAATGATCTACAAATTTGATGCAATCCCCATTAAAATTCCAATGTCATTTTTCACAGAAATAGAAAAAACACCCCCAAAACTTCATGGAACCACCATAGACTCCAAGTAGTTCAAAAATCTTGAGCAAAATGAACAAAGTTGGAGACATCACACTACCTGACACCAAAATATACTACAAAGCTAGAGTAATCAAAATACTATGGCATTGACATACAAACTGACACATCAACCAATGGAATAGGATAGAGAGATCCCATAAATAAATCCAAGCTTTTATGGACAATTGATTTCCCATAAAAATGCCAAGAACACACCACGGGGAAAGGACAGTCTCTTTAATAAACGTTGTTGAGAAAATGACATGCAAAATAATGAAATTGAGCCAGGTACATTGGCAAGTGCCTATAGTCCCAGCTACTTGAGAGGTTGAGGCAGGAGGATAGGTTGAGCCCAGGAGTTTGAGGCCAGCCAGGGAAAGACCTCATCTCTAAATATGCACATAATTAAATTGGACCTTGTCTTATGCCTTATCCAAATCAAAATAGATTAAAGATATAAATGTAAGGCATGAAACTATAAAAGAGCTAGAAGAAGGCATAGGGGAAAAGTTTCATGACATTTGTCTGGGCAATAATTTTTTGGATATGACTTAGAAAGCACAGGTAGCAAAAGCAAAAATAAACAAGATTTATATTAAACTCAAAAGACTCTGCACAGCAAAGGAAGCAGAGTAAAAAAACAATTCATAGAGTGGGGGAAAATGTTTGCAAGTGATATATCTGATAAGGGGTTGATGTCCAAAATATATAGTGAACTCAAGCAATTCATTGTCAAGAAAACTAATAACCCAGTTTAAAAATGGGTGAAGGGCTTGAACAGACATTTCTTAAAAGAAGACATACAGGGAGGATGCTAGGTGGTGATGGAACAGGTCAGAGTGTGAGTCTCCACAAAAGTGAGTGTCCATAAAGACTCTCTGTGTGAGTGAGTGTGTGGTGGTGGGTGGGTGAAAGTTCATCTGAAGGGATACTTGGGTTTATGCACCTGGGGCTCTTATCTGGAGGTGACTACAACTCTCGACAGCCCTGAGATTGGAGTCCCGGTGCACAGGATTATTTGCTGTTCTCAGGTCTCTCTTGAGAGGAGGCAGCAGAGAACAGCTGCTCCTTAGCACCTGGCACCTGGCCCGTGACATCACCAATGGCAGCAGACCAGGCTCAAGTCCCAGGAACTGTAGAGAAGACTAGGTGTGGAAATCTGCCTGCCGCCAGTGAGGACACACTGACTGGTGCCATCTTCTCTGTCCCAAGACTGGGCAGAGACCTGTATTGCCCTGCCCAGCTCTGGCCAGGCTCCAACCTGGAGCCTAGAGACTATCCTCTTTGGGACATGAAGAGACAGATGCCCATGCCCCATGCTAGAACAGGCACAGACATCTCAGATCTGAGTGGGAGACTTGAAGTAGTTGCAGCAGCAGATGAGTTGGATGAGTTGGATCTGATCCATCCTTCTCCTACAGCAGTCCATGGGCATCTGACTCATGCTGAAAGCAACCCTATCAACAACCTGTGCTGAGAGCGGAGGGGACGGGCTGGAGACTGGAGCTGCTCCCTAATGTGGTGGCAGCAGCTGAAAGGGAACTGGAGGTACAGAAATGGCCACAGAGCAAGGTTTTTTTTTAGTTTTACTTTTTGTTTTTTTCTTCTCTCTTTCAGTTTTTGTTTTCATACTTGCTTTGCTTCTGTTATTTTAATGTAGTTTTTAAAAGATTTTCTGTTTGTGTATGGGTATTTTTTAGGGCAAATATATCAACAGGGTTTTTTCTAGTTTCTGTTTTTTTGATCTGTTTGTTTGTATGATTGTATTTTTTTCCTGTCTTTGTTTGCTTCTCTGTTTATTTTTTATTTGGTACACCTATCTGTTTTCCCTCTTCTTCTTCTCTCTCTCCACCTTCTTTTCATCTTCCTCCTTCCTTTTTCCATTCTTTTCCTATTTCTTATCTCATTTTGCTTTCAGGGAGCAAACATACACCCCCACTACATGGACGGATTGTAAGGAAGTGGGAAGTGGACCCCAGGGGCCCACACACCTAGGATCCAAAGATACACTATGAATCACAACTCCCCCTTGATTGAATCTCAGAACTGCAAAAGACACATCACCCCACTCTCAGTCCAGCTTCAAAATTGAACAAAGCCAGAGGGTCTACATAAGGAAGAATAGAAGACTGAGCAAACAGAAGTAAAAGCTATCCCCCATCACTGAACTATAAAAGAGATAAAAAAAAAAACAAAAAGGTGAAAGAAAACCTACACAAATGAAGAAAAACTGAAGGAAGAATATACAGACCCCCAGGAAGACAACTGAGAATACAGACTTTGGAACTCAAACAATGAAGAGCCCCCAGAATGAATGGTCTCAAACCACAAACCAAGATATCAAGATATTAATAGAGAGAATAAATAGAAATGAGGAGAGACAAGAGGAAAGAATGAAGGAGTTGATAACTGAGATAACAGTAGTAAGGAATACAGTGAATGAAGTAAATAACAGACTGATAAGCATGGTAAGCAGAATTAACCAAGCAGAAGAAAGAATCTCAGAGCTTGAGGACCAAAACATGGAACTAACCCAAACTGCTAAAAACATAGAAAGGAAGTTTAAAAAGACATAACAAAGCCTCCAAGAGATATTCAATTATATCAAGAGGCTGAATCTAAGATTAATTGGAATTCCTGAGGCAGGTAGAGAGAGACAAAGGCCATCCTGGAAAAAACATTCCCTGAAATTATCCAATAAAATGTCCCTCATCTCAGCAGAGAAATGACTATCCAAACACAAGAGATTTAGAGAACCCCTGCAAGACAACAGATGAGAAGACCAACTCCTAGACACATAGTAATTTGCTTACACAAAGTAAGTATAAAAGAAAAAATCCTAAAGGTAACAAGAGAGAAAGGTCAGACTACATACCAGGGAAGACCAACTAGAATAGCAGCAGATTTATCTACAGAAACACTTCAGGCTAGGAGAGATTGGAGTCCAATCTTCAAAGTTCACAAAGATAAACAATTTCAACCAAGAATTACCTACCCAGCTAAGCTAAGCTTCATCAGTGATGGATAATTAAAATCTTTTCCAGACATTCAATCGCTGAGAGTTTATGCTGCCTCCAGACCAACTCTACGAGAAACACTTAAGAAAGCATTAAATATGAAATAAATAAAAAAAGAATGGCAATGCCCTTCCCAAGAGTGCAGGAAAAAGATAGATAAAACACATAGATCAATTCAAAAATCAAAAGAAAGACAACAAGCAAACTAAGAAATAGCAGCAGCAACAAACTCTTTAAGAACCTCGTGACAGAGATAAACTCCACATGTCAACAATTAGCCTGAATGTGAATGGACTAAATGCCCCCTGAAAAGACATAGAATGGAAAATTGAATAAAATATAATGATGCAACAGTATGTTGTCTTCAAGAGACTCATCTCACTAGAAAAGACACTCACAGACTCAAAGTAACAGGATGGAAAACAGATTTTCAGAACAGAAAACAAAAGAAAGCAGGAGTTGGGATCTTAATATCAGACAAAATACCCTTTAAGCTGTCAAAAATTAAAAGATATACAGAAGGTCACTTCATAATGATAAAGGGTTAAATCTATCAACAGGAAATATTCATTCTAAACATATATGCACCCAACATAGGAGCACCGACTTTCATAAAGCACTTCTAGGGAAACTAAAAAATGATATTGACTCTAACACTATCATGGCTGGGGACTTAAATACCCTAAACAACCCTAGACAGATCATCAAGACAAAAAATCAACAAGGAGATATGGAGCCTCAACATGATACTTGACCAAATGGATTTAACTGATACCTACAGAACATTCCACCCAACAACCATGAAATATACATTCTACTTACCACCACATGGAACATACTCTAGGATTGACTACACCCTCAGCCATAAATCAATCATAAAAATATTTCAAAAGATTGAAATACTGCCATGCACCTTCTCAGACCACAGTGGACTAAAAATAAATGTCAACACCAACTAAGTTCCCCCCAAACCCACAAAGTCATAGACACTAAACAGCCTGACGCTGAACAACTCCTGGGTCAACACAGAAATCAAAATAGAAATTAAAAGACACCTGGAAACAAATGAAAATGAAGAAACATCTAACCAATATATCTGAGATGCCATGAAAACAGTACTAAGAGGGAAATTCATATCTCTATGAACACACATGAAGAAAATGGAAAGGTCAAAAATTAACAGCCTAACAAATTACCTAAGGGAGCATGACCACCAAAACCCTACCTTCAGCAGAAGAATCTGACAAATTATATCTGACAATGCCTAGCATCTAGGATCTACAAGGAACTCAAATGTGCCAAAAAGTAGAAAACAAACAGCCCCATTACAAAGTGGGCAAAAGATATGAATAGACACTTCTCAAAAGAAGATATATGAGGAGCCAACAGATGCATGAAAAAATACTCAGCCTCACTAGTCATCAAAGAAATTCAAATCAAAACCACATTGAGATACTACCTAACTCCAGTCAGGATGGCCGTCATCAATAACTCAAAAAAACAACAGATGCTAGAGAGGATGTGGCAAAAAGGGAACACTTCTACACTGTTGGTGGGAGTGTAAACTAGTACAGACTCTGCGGAAAACAGTGTGGCAATTCCTAAAAGATCTAAAAATTGACCTTCCATACAACCCCACAATCCCACTACTGAGAATATACCCGGAGGAACTCAAATCACTCTATAAAAAAGATACCTGCACATGCATTTGTGTTGCAGCATTGTTCACAATAACAAAAGCATGGAACCAACCATGCTGCCCATCAAAAGTGGACTGGATAACAAAAATAATGTGGTACATATACAGGATGGATATTATGCTGCCATAAATAAGGACAAAATTATAAACTTCACAGCAACTTGGATGGACTTATAATACTGAATGATTTATCACAGAAACAAATAACTGAGTACCACATGTCCTCATTCATAAGCAGACCTTGAACAATTATCATAATACTATAAGAAAGGGATTGGTAGTAGTGGGAAACTGCCAGGGGAGGGGGGCACACCTCATCCACAAAGGTACCTTCATAATGAACATTTGTATACCTAACCCTGAATTGTACCCCACATCTTTAAGTTAAAAAATTTTTAAAAGGAAGACATACAAATGACCAACAACCAAAAATGCTCATCATTGCTAATCATCAGGGAAATGCAAGTAAAAAATTACAATAAGACAGTCCTTCAAACCTGTTAGAATGACTATTATAAAAAAGATGAAAGCTATCAAATGTTGGCAAGGATGTAGAGAAAAGGGAGCCCTGATGCACTGTTGATAAGAATGTCAATTAGTACAGCCACTATGGAGAACAGTATGGAGAACAGTATGGAGAACAAAAAACTAAAAATATAATCATTATATGCTCTTGCAATACCACTTCTGGGTACAGACCCAAAGGAATTGAAATCAGTATGTCAAAGAGATACCTGCACTCCCATGTTCACTGTGGCATTTTTTACCATCGCCATTATACAGAATCAACATAAGTATCCATCAGTAGCCAAGTGTCCAAGGAATGAATAAAGGAAATGTGGTATATATTTATAGTACAATATAAATATTTTTTATTTTCCTTAAAAAACAATAAAATCCTCTCAGTGTGATAAGGTGGATAAACCTGGAAGGACATTATGCTAAGTGAAATAAGCCAGGCACAAAAATACAAGTAAGGCATGATCTCACCTATATATCAAATCCAAAAAGACCAAACTTAGAGAAGTAGAAAGCAGAATGGTAGTTATCCTCTGGTATGGGGAGTGGGGGATAGTTGACCAGAGACACAGAAGTCCCAGTTAGACAGGAGGACTAATGCTGATGTTATCTTTAGATCAACATGTTATCTTTAGATCTTATATATATTTTTGTAGAAATATATATTCAGATCATTTGCTTATTTGAAATATTGGCTATTTGTCTTTTTTATTATTGGGTTGTAAGATTTTCAAAAAATAAATTCTAAGTACAATTTCTTATCAGGGATATGATTTGCAAATATTTTCTACCTTTCTGTGAATTTTCTCTTCCTTCCCTCCCTTCTTCCTTTCCTCCCTTCCAAGTTGGATTCTCACTCTGTCACCCAGATTGGAGGGCAGTGGCATGTTCATGACCACTGGCACCTCAACCTGCTGAGCTCAGGTGATCATTTTACCTCAGCCTTCCAAGTAGCTGGAATCACAGACATGTGCCACTAGGTCCAGCTAATTTTATTTATTGTAGAGACGAGGTCTCACCATGTGGTCCACGCTGGTCTTGAACCCCCGGGCTTAGGCTATCCTCTCCCCTCTGCTTCCTAAAGTGCTGGGATTGCAGGCATAATCTTCGTTTTTTGATGGTAACTTTTGCAGGATAAATTTTTAAAATTTGGATGTAATTCAATGTATCTATTTTGTTTTTTGTTTTGCTTATACCTTTGGTGTCATCTATGAAATTACTACCTTCCTCAAGGTCATAAATATTTAAGCCTACATTTTCTTTTAAGAGTGTTAAAGTTTTAGTTGTAGAAGATACAGTTTTTTGAAACTATAGTTGTATAGTTTCAGTTTTTATATTTAGATCTTTGATCTATTTTGTGTAAATTTTTTAATATGGCTTGAGGCAAGTGTTCAGCACCATTTGTTAAAAAGTCTGTTTGTTCTGCATGGAATGGTTTTGTAGATAATTAATTAATTGACTGTAAATGTAAGAGTTTATTTCTAGATTCTTAATTCTATTGCATTGATCTATATGTCTATCTTTATGCCAATACCACCCTTATTTGATGATTGTACCTTTGGAGTAAGTTTTGAAGTCAGCAAGTTTGAGTCCTTCAGATTTGTTCTTCTATTTCATGGTGTGTGTGTGTGTGTGTGTGTGTGTGTGTGTGACTATTCTAGCTTCCTTGGATTTTCATATAAATTTTAGGTTTGGGTTGTACATTTCTGCAAAGAAGCCTGCTAGAGTTTGGATGGGGGTTGAGTTGAGTTTGAGTTTGTAGATAAATTTGGGAAGTATTACCCATGAACATGGTGTATTTATGGTATCTAGTCGTAAGTCTTTCCACTTTTTAAAATTGTATTTAACGTCTTTCAATAACATTTTATGGTTTCCAGAATACCAGTTTTTCACTGTTTTATAAAGGTATTTCTAAGTATTCCATTCTTTTAGATGCTTCAGGAAATGGAGCTGTTTTCTTTGTTTCATTTTGAATTTCAGTGCAAGTGCATAGAAATACAACTGATTTTTTTGTATAAGGATATTATATCTTGCAACACTGCAGTACTTATTTATTAGTTTAAATAGTTTTGACTAGATTACTTAGGATTTTCTGTATCATGATTATTTGATCTTGTCATCTACAAGTACAGTTTCACTTCTTCCTTTAAAATGTTTATGCTTTTTATTTCATTTTCTCTTCTAATTATCTAACCTAGTACAATGTTAAATGGAGTGGTGACCCTGGTTATCTTTGTCTGGTTCTGGAAAAACATTCAGTCTTTCACCTTTAATTATAATACAGGTTGGGTATCCCTTATCTGAAATGCTTGGGAACAGAAGTGTTTTGGATTCTGCATTTGTTTTTTTGTTTGTTTGTTTTTTTAGATTTTGGAATATTTGCATTGCACTTACCTGCTGAACATCCCAAATCTGAAATCTGAAATTTGAAATGCCCCAAATGAACATTTCCTTTGAGTGTCACTTTGGCCCCTAAAGAGTTCTGAATTTTAGAGCATTTTGAATTTTCAGACTTGGTATGCTCAATCTATTAACTATGGGTTTTTCATGGATGCACTTCATCAAGTTGAGAAAGTTCCCTTCTATTCCTAGTTTTTAAAAAATATTTTAAAACTTGAACTTTGTTAAATGCTTTTCTTCATCTCTTGAGATGATTGTGTGAGTTTTGTCTTATTTTGTATTTATAGGATATATTATACATTGATTGATTTTTGGCTGTTAAACCAATGTAGCATCCCTTGGCTGTTTTTCATTATTGTACCTGCTCCGATAGAGTTACAGCTTGACAAATGTTAGGTCAGTGCTGAGTCCTGGTCATGTTGTCTCATTTAAAAGCAATTTTGATATTAAGTATGGCATTTCAAATGTAATCTTCTGTTGAATATCACCCTGTCAAATCCAAAATCCAGCACTTCTCAGTTTCCTAAACTTTTTAGGTTTCTTACCAAATTATCTTTACTAGAAAATGTGTCTCTTCCCATTTATCTGAAAGTAGATGAAGAGAATTTTGTATTGCTCCAGTCCTTCTGCCAAAATTGAATCTGAAAAGGGTGAAATTATTAAACACAACATGAATAAGTATCTATAACATACCTCCAACAAAACATATCCATACCAACTTATGCTGTTTTTACTAGAGTCTTAGATTTTATGATTTTAAAAATACGTCTAAGGCCCAATTTCTATTATTCTTGGTTCAAAATTAACCTGGTCTTTTCCTATACATTTGCAAAGGAGACACATCTATGACTCACAAGTCAAATTTGACCCATAGGTATGATTTGTTTGTCATAGGCTTTTGAAATTTAAGCCAAGCATGTGCTCTCTAGTCAGCCACCACGCTCAAACTTCCTATTGTATTTTATTATGCATTTAAGCATGACTTTGGAGTTTTTAATGCCTGCAGTAAATCATCTTGCTTTTGGCATCTTTTTTTTTTTTTTTAGTTGGGGTCTCTGGCCCAGACTGAAGTGCAGTGGCATGATCACGGCTCACTACATCTATGATCTCCAGAGCTTAGATGATCCTTCTGCCTCTGCCTCAGTCATAGATGTGTCTCCTGAGTAGTTGGGACTATAGGTATGTGTCACCATGCCAGACTAATTTTTTTTATAGAGACAAGGTCTCACTATGTTGCCTAAGCTGGTATCTTTATTTATCTCATTGGAACAATTATCTTTTAGTTACTCAAATCTGAAATATTGATGTCATGAAATCATTATGGATAATTTTTTGGTATTTTTAACCTTTGAAAAATCAGTCAAATTAAATATGAATAGATTCTAATTGCATAAGGTTTAGATCATCAAAAGAACAAAACACTGACAGTCCTTTTTCATTTCTGTCTACTACTTCCTTCTCATCTATATGCAACCATTGTCATTAAGTTGGGATGTAGTCTATCAGTCTACTTTGTAGTGCTTTACACACATACACACACAAATTAGGGCAACTTTTTTACAGTAAAAGCAGGCTGGAAAAATCTACCCTGACTTATTGGCAATGTTGCCTCTAGATGGGGTTGGAGTAGAGGAGAGGAGTGGAGGAGGACTCCTCCATTTTAACCCTTACTGTCAATTCTGTATGATCATGATTTACATATATGCTTGTATGAGGATCACCTCAGCAAGACACAAAGCCTGGATGCTACAAATGAGAAGATTGATAAACTGACTGTGTATATTGTATCAGTCAGGGTACAACTGGAGAAACAGAGCCAGTAGGAGGAATAAATGTAAATACAAATGCAAATTGAATTAAATATATATGTGTATGTATGTGTATCTTGTGTATGTGTACACAAATGTAGATGAGAGGGAAGTGGTAGACAGAAGTGAAAAAGGACTGCCAGTGTTTTGTACTTTTGACTGGCTAAATCTTATACCATGAGATTCTATTTATATTTAACTTGAGTAATATTTTTTTAAAAGCTAAAAATCTTAACCAGAAAATTATCTATAATGACTCTATAGCTTCCATATTTCAAATTGGGTGACTAAAAGATAATGATTTCATTGAGATAAAAATCACACACACACCACACCACACAAACACACACACACACACACACACACACACACACACACACACACACACACACCCACCCCAGGGGCCAAAAATATGTATACACATTTTAAGAGATGTTTGCCATAATCAGAAATGTCTGGACATTGATGGTAACCACTTTGAGCACCTCTGGTAATTACAGAAGTCAAATGTGACATATTCATTTTATTGAGTATTGCTATTTTAATGCAGTTTTTTCATTTCTTAAAATGTGTGTACATTTTTTGGCACCCTATATGCTTATGTGATTGTTGAGACTGTCTAGCACATCTGAACTCAGTAGGAAAGGTCTTTAGCAATGGGATGTCACAGACAGGCTGGAACTTTATATTATTTTAGGAAAAGCTCCCAATCTTGCCTTTAAGATTTTCCAACTGATTTGATCAGGCTCACCCATATTATCTGGAATAATCTCACTAAAAGTCACCTGATTAGGGGCTTTAATTATGTCCGCAAAATACTTTCACAACAAAACCAAGACTAATGTTTGAATAATGTTTGAATAGGATATTGTAGTCTAGTCATGATAACACATGAAAAAAGTCATCACTTATGCACATTAAAAATTTATATACAGCAGAAGACACTGTGAACCGATATAAACAACAGATAGGTAAAAATATCTTAACAATATAGGTAACAGACAAAAGATTAATGTTCAAAATGTATCAAGGTCCCCCAAGTCGGCAAGAAACTGCTGATAGAAAAATGGACAAAGGATATGAATAGATAATTCACACACAAAATAAAATAGTTTGATAAAAAAAGAAAATACTGAAACTCACTAATAATTAGGAAACAGAAATTTAAAACAATAGTTGTTTTTTCCTGATCATTTTTTCAAACATTAAAGAAGATGAATAGCAACAGAAGCTGGCAACAATGCAGAAGAATGGGAACTACTATTAGAAATACATCATCTTACTCCTTTTGTTAATCCCTGAATTCCTATGTTTAATTCCTTATCATTTTTTTTTTTTTGAGTTGGAGTCTCACTCTGTCACCCAGACTGGAGTGCAGTGGCTGCTCCTGGCCACCGCAGCCTCGACCTGTTGGGCGCCGGCAATCCTTCTGCCTCAGCCTTCCAAGTAGCTGGAACTACAGGCGCGTGCTACCACGCCCGGCTAATTTTTTGATTTATTGTAGAGATGAGGTCTTGCCAAGTTGCCCAGGCGGGTCTCGAACCCACGGGCACAGATAATCCACTCACCTCAGTCTCCCAAGGCGCGGGATTACAGGCTGAGCCACCGAGCCCGGCTTAATTCTTTATCATTGAACTTCCCAGCTAAATTCCTCTATTCTTCTCTCCCTATCTGATAGTTTGCATACTGCTACTAGATAGATATTTCTTATTCTCGTTCTCTGCCTCTCTCTGTCTCTGTCTCTTTCTGTCTCTCTGTCTCTCTCTCTCTCTCTCACACACACACACACACACACACACACACACACACACAAATACTTCAACATTGTTTGTAACAGCCTCAAACTGGGAACAATGCAACTGTTAGTTATGATATATTCATGCAATAGACTATTTACAATAAAGAAAGTGAACAAACTATTAACTTCAAGAATCAGCACGGACAACTCTCCACTCTCCAAAAATACTATTGGGCAAAGAAGCAAAACACCAAAGAAAACATAAAGTATGATTACATTCACACAAAGTTCAAATAAGGCGCAACTAAACTATCTTATTTGGGGATGTATGCCAAGGTGGTGAAGCTATAAAGAAAAATAAAGAAATTATTATTTCAAATATTAGGGTGGTGATTATCTCATGGGGTGGAGAGGGAGGAAGGGAGTTGTGATCTGGAAGTTGAAATCAGGAGATTTTTGGGTGCTGTTGGTCTCAGACTTCTTTTTTTTTTTTTGAGTTGGAGTCTCACTCTGTCACCCAGACTGGAGTGCAGTGGCCGCTCCCGGCCACCGCAGCCTCGACCTGCTGGGCTCCGGCGATCCTTCTGACTCAGCCTTCCAAGTAACTGGAATTACAGGCATGTGCTACCACACCCGGCTGATTTTTTGAGTTCTTGTAGAGATGAGGTCTCGCTGCCCAGGTGGGTCTTGAACCCGCGGGCTCAGGCAAGCCACTCACCTCAGCCTCCCAAAGGCGCGGGATTACAGGCTGAGCCACCGAGCCCGGCTTGTCTTAGACTTCTTGAATTTGATGGCGATGACGTGATAAATTGAACATATATGTTTTATGCTTTGTCACTATTGGGTATCACTCGTAATCTAAAAAATTTAAAGCTATCACTAGGGAATTTCTGAGGTGCTAGCAGTATTCTATTTCTTGATGTGAATGGTGTTTGCACAGTGCTTGCTTTTTTAAAAAATTAAATTTACTTATGTTTCCCACACTTTTCCTTTGTTGTATTTGGCTAAAATATTGAAAAAATAAATGAAATAAAACACCCTTTTGAATGATCCCCTGCCTACAGAATAAAGTTCAGACCCCTACACTTTTAAATTCCTCCATAGCCAGTCTTTCTTGTCCTAACTGCCTTCAATGGAAACCAAAAAACAAAACACGCACAAAGAAACCCCAAACCTCAAACAAAACAAAACAGAAAAGTCCCAACGGATGCTCATTTCACTAAACTGACTTTAACCAAAAAATTTTTGACCTTTCCTCGTACTCTTCATTTGAGTGATTTTGAGTTGCCTACCACACGTTTTTCTAAGATGAATCAGCTCAGGATGAAGTGCTTATTTAGTCCTTGATGATACTGTGTGTCTATAACACTGATCTCAGAAAGAACAATTTCTCCCAAGTTGCTATCTAACTGTTATTGTGTGTTTAGTGCAAGCATTTTCATTCTGATTCAAATCAGCTAAAGCCATTTTTAAACCCATGTGTATGTGACGTTAGATACTGGTTTGTGCCTGTGGAAACACAGTGAGAAATAACACACTCCAGTCAAGCCCTGAGTCTGACTACAGACTAGCAGCCCAACACTTAGTCACAGGCAGCCTCACACCTTGATGCTGCTGGGAGATGTTCTGGAAAATGGGAGTTCTGAGGTTCACAGACCCTCATGGCAAATACCTGAGCCAAGGCGTCGGATGGAGATCTCACTAGACCAACGTGTGGCTTCCCGGGGAGAGGAGCCAGGGAGGGGCAGGATGTGGTTGGGGTGAATCAGAAGCAGCCCCTGGTCACCCTCTGAGTCAGCACGCGGCCACAGGAACCCACGTGGTGCAGTCTGGCTCTGGGTGAGCTGTCATATGAAGCCCTTTCTGCCTGCCTCCATTAAAGCACTTGCTGACTTCCAAAAGCCCGGCTCATCATCTGAAGAGTTTCCCTTGGCCTCTTGACATATGCCAAGCAATGCATTTCTGAAGCTTTTTGATAAACCCTGTGGTGGGTGAGGTGTCTTGGGCTTGCCTGTCGCTGGAGTTGCTGGCCTGCCTGATCTTTAAAATGGAAGGGTCCCACCATGCATCTGGAGACCACCTGGCAGAATGTTTAAGCCCCTGGGTGCTGGACCCAGGCCAGCTGGGTTCAAATCCCCATGTGTCACCTTCCAGATGTGCATTTTTACAAGTGGGGGTCATTGTTGTGGTCTCAGGGCACACATTGTATGCTCGTAAGTTGGTCGGTGCAGTAGGCCAGATCACCACCCCTGCTGATGTTAGAGGCAGAAGTGGCATGGGCTCCAGCAAGTAGTGGCAGCTTTGCTGGTGGCCATGCCTGGGACCCAGGGCAAGCGGTGTACTGGAGTGTTCACTCTGTCCAGTGCAGGTCTCGGACTAGCCAGATGTGGCATCTTGCTCAGTACCACAGAGCCCTCGGCCTGGCCGTCATGGCAGTCCCAGGAGTATGCATGCCCTTTCAGGGACATCTCCTTTGCTTAAACTACAGTCAGCTTATTTTAAATGTAACCAAGGACATCAACTGGTACAGTGACCTTGGGAAAACTTGCTTTCTCATCAGTAAAGTAGCTTGATTCCTTTACTCAATAATGGTTACATATGAGGTGTGACAACAAAGTTCGTGAACGCATCCTAGGAAAAGTGCTCCATACCTTATTGCTAAGTACCACTACGGTCACCTTGGAAGTACTCCCCTTGGGAAGCTATGCACTGATATCAGTGCCTAGTCCACCTGTCAAAGCAATTTTGGAACTCTTTCTGGAATGGCCATCAGCACTGTCATCATATTGCCCTTGATGTCCTGGATATTATAAAATGTCTTCCTTTATCTTCAGGTAAAGAAAAAAATCATCAGGAGCTATATCAAGTGAGTAAGGAGGGTGTTTCAATACAGTTATTTGTTTACTGGCTAAAAACTTCCTCACAGACAGTGCTGTGTGAGTTGGTGCATTCTTGGTAAAAAGTTCAGGGGGTTTCATCAAACTTTCTCATGCAGCCCTTTCAACACTTCCAAATAGTAAACTTGGTTAACAGTTTGTCCAGTTGGTACAAATTCATAATGAACAATCCCTCTGATATCAAAAAGTTTAGCAACATTGTTTTGAATCTTGATTTGGACCAATGGAAAGTTTTTGGTGGTGGAGAATTGACTGACTTCCATTGTGCACTTTGACACTTTGTTTCAGGGTCATATTGGTACACACATATTTCATCACCAGTGATAACACAGCCCAACATGTGGTCTTGCCTCTCCAAAAGGTCTTGGAAAACTTCAACTCTTTTTTGCTTTTGTTTATTGGTGAGCTCCTTTGCAACCATTTTTGCACACACCTTTCTCATACCAAGATTTCCTAACTGTTTCTTTATTGATGCCTATTGATGTCTATTTAATCTGCTATGCTTCTCACAGTCAGCCAGCAATTTTGATGCACAATTCAACAAATTTCTGCAATATTTCCATCAGTTCTGCTTGTTACTGGCCATCCTGACCTCTCTTCATCAGCGATACTTTCTTTCCCCTCAAAAAAACACTTAATTCATTTGCACACTGCCTTTTTCTTCATGGCGTTCTCCCCATAAACTTGAACTAATATGTCTCCCTGATTTCACTTTCACTCTTGTCAAATTTAACAAGAAATTCAATGTTTGTTTGTTGTTCTAATTCAAGCTCCTACATTCTTGCGTTGGCACACAAAAACATGCAACATTAATGAACGACACTCAGCAATTGCTGCCATAAGTCAACACGAACGCAGCTGTGAGACACTGACATACTAAGGTTATGAAACCTCACTGTGTTGTTGTTCATTCAATACTGCCAATGTAAGTGCATGGTAGCTAGTTCGTGAACTTAATTGTCAGATCTTTTATTTTATACCGTAAGGACACAAAGTCAATTAAGACATGATCCTTGCCCTCAGGGATATTATAGTTCACGTGGAAAGAGATACTGGAAAAATATAAAACTGTAAAATGGTATGTTGAACTCTATGATAGAGGTATATATAAGATAATGGGTGTGTGGAAAGGCATCCATATTCATTTCCTAGAATTGCCATAAAAAGTACCACACAGGGGGGCCTAAAGCAGAAGAAATGGATTGTACCACAGTTCTGAAAACTAGAGGTTCAACATCAAGGTGCGCAGGCCCCCTCTGAAGCCTGCAGGGGAGACACTTCCCTTCCTTCTTCATTTCTGGGGTGGCCGTCAGTCCTTGCCTGTGTCATGTTACTCTAGGCCTCTCTCCACATGTGGCTTCTCTCCAATGTTTTCATGCCCAAATTCCCCTCTACTTATAGGGACACCAGCCATATTGGATTAGAGCTCCCTGAATATCCTCATCTTCCCTTGACTGTATCTGCAAAGACCCTATTTTCTTTCTTTTTTTTTTTTGAGTTGGAGTCTCACTCTGTTGCCCAGACTGGAGTGCAGTGGCCACTCCCGGCCACCACAGCCTCGACCTGCTGTGCTCCGGCGATCCTTCCGCCTCAGCCTTCCAAGTAGCTGGAACTACAGGCATGCGCTACCACACCCAGCTAATTTTTTTTTTATTTATTGTAGAGATGAGGTCTCACCAAGTTGCCCAGGCGGGTCTCAAACCCACGGGCTCAGGCAATCCACTCACCTCAGTCTCCCAAAGGCGCAGGATTACAGGCTGAGTCACTGAGCCCGGCTAAGACCCTATTTTCAAACAAGATCACTTTTACTGCTACTGGAGATTCAACCTATTTTATTGGGGGGATACAATTCAACCCTTAACAGTATCTAGAATGAACATCTATTTTACTTCACTCTCCTTGTGAAGAGATTGTATTTTTGTGCGGGAAGAGCTTGACTGGTATCTTCAGAGGTGAAACCTAAGTGGCCAAGCCATCAGGACAATTCCTTGCTACTGCGGCTAGGTCAGAGACATCTCATATCCCAGAACTAGGCCAATCAGCATGTGAGACTCTCCTGGCCACAGTGAGTGGTAAAGGGATGTTTAAATGTGAAGATTAGGGAAAGCGGTTATTCTAGATGAGGGAAGCCATTTTCTCCCCATGGGTAAGGCAATGCATGGCCCAGTTTCTGCTGGCAGCCATCTTGTGGCCATGGGGGAAGCCAGCTTAAGAAAAGCCACCACATGTAGGAAAATGGAGCTGAGAATTACACACACACACACACACACACACACACACACACACGAGCTGCAGTTCTGGCCTTTTCATTAATGCAAGCCAGTAAAACCTTCTTAACTGTGGAAGCTGATTGGACTTGACCTTTCTGTCTTCTGGCAACAAGGATCATCTTAACTGATGAGGCATGGAGCATCCAAGAGAGATCCAGGAAGCTGATGGATCTATGTATCAGGAGACAGATTTGAGCTCAAGATGTGAATTTTTGAGTTAGTATATAGTTAGCAGTTGAAACCATGACACTGGGAGGTTACTCATGGAGGGCGTTACATGAAAACAATCCAGACATTGCAACAAATATCTAAATTGACTAGAGGGAACTGAAGACACCATGAAGGGAGCTAATATGCATTGGGAGTCTACTAGGTACCAGAAGCTGCACTGGCCCGTTACCTACTTGGAGGCAATAATTCAAGTTACACTGATATTAGCTCTATGAACTAGGTGATATTATTGATACTTTATAGTTGAAGCTGGGAGATGATAACTAAGCTATCTACAATGAGTTGCAAAACTGTCTGAAGACATCATGTGTAAGTAGATAATTTATAAGTAGTTAGTGCCACTTGCAAGTCTTAGTCAACTCTTAGTCAACTCTTTTGTAACTAGTCTGGTGGTAGAGCCACTTCTATTATTTCTTGTCTTTAGATTTAAAAATATAGTTTATTTAAAAGTAAATTAGAGAGAAAGAGAAGGGAGAGAGAAGATTCACCTCCCCAAGGTTGGGGAGGGGGCCAAAACCAGGAAGCATGACGACAACCATGGCTCAAAGAGCACACGGCCATACCAGCAAGGCAATGGCCCATATTATTTCTTTAAGGATGTAAAACAAGCAGGTAGCTTAGAGCTTAAGAGTTCAGATTTTGTTCTGGGTTCAAATCTGTGTTCTGCCAATTTCTGTCTGTATAATGGGACACTTATTTAATATTCCTAAGCTGTAATTTTCTTGTAAAATGCCAATAAACATACTTCATAGGGTCATTGTGAGGATTAAATGAGATAACACAGACATAATCATAGCAAATTGCCACATGAGGCATCATAAGTAGCAGTTTTTATTAATATTATCACAAATAAGTGGTAGAGCCAGGGATTTTTGGACTCATTGTCTCAGTCTCTTCAGGGCTTTGAGTTGTGCCTAGGCTTGACAAGAGAGAGTGCCCACATGGCACAGAGAAAACAAGCTAACAAAGAGCAATTAGGGTCAACTGAGTGAGTAAGCGTCTTCTTAGGGCCAGAGGATGGAAATATTAATAACATGTGTACCTGGAAGTGTGTGAGGAAATATTGGAGTATGGTGTTTGGGGTGGTTTGCTTCAAAAATACTAACACAAGCCAGGTTCGGTGGCTCAGCCTGTAATCCTGCGCTTTGGGAGGCTGAGGTAAGTGGATTGCCTGAGCCCGTGAGTTCGAGACCCACCCGGGCAACTTGGCGAGACCTCATCTCTACAATAAATCAAAAAATTAGCCGGGCATGGTAGCGTGCACCTGTAGTTCCAGCCACTTGGAAGGCTGAGGCGGAAGAATTGCCAGAGGCCAGCAGGTCGAGGCTGTGGTGGCCGGGAGTGGCCACTGCACTCCAGTCTGGGTGACAGAGTGAGACTCCAACTCAAAAAAAAAAAATACTAACACATATACTACAATACAGTGAAAGATTATATTTTAATCTGATGACTGCACAATTTCAATGGGGTCAGAGAAAACTGGGTGCGCACCCAGGTTGGAGGTGGAGCCTTGGTTGAGAGGGATGAAAACCTGCTCCAGGATGGGAGAGGGAACAAAAGAAAGGTCTAGAATTTAGGGAAGTTGTGAAGGCAGACACAGACTCAGCAAAGCACCAGAGCACCTGCCACGTGTCATACTCAGAGCCTGTGTGCTCTTGTTGACTAGAAGATGAGCAGCCATGGCAGGTCAAGAGACCCACTCAGTGTCATGGAATGAGTGACATATTTAACCCAGGTTTCTGAGTCTGAGGCTGGCTTTGGTTTTCCATGACACCTCCACTGCCTCCCCCGGAGCCACTGACTGATTAGCTGTGGAAGAAAGACAGAAAGGAGGCAAGAGATGGGAGATTTTCCAGATGAGGAATTGAGAGTGTGATGACGCCACAAGAAATCAATAAGTAAACATGAGCATACACACACACACACACACACACACACACACACACACACACACACACACACACACACTGTCCCATCCTCCCTGCCACAGGCTGAGTGCTGGCGTCTCCCCGAAATTCATACGTTGGAGCCTAATACCCAGTGAGATAGTGTTGGGAGATGGAGGTCTCTTGGGAGGTGATGAAGTCCTGAGGGCTTTGCCTTCATGAGTGGGGTGGTGCCTCTTATGACAAACTGCATCAACCCATGCCATGTAAGGATGCAGCAACAAAGTAGCATCTGCAAAAGTAGCAATTCCTCACCAGATGCCAACTCTGCTGTGCCTTGAACTTGGACTTCCCAGCCTCCAGAATGGTGAGTAAATATTTCTGTTATTTATATTACCCAGTCTCAGATGTTTTGCTAATGCAGCCTGAATGGACTAAGACACTCCCAAATTCATAACAACTACATGTAACCTAATTTATATCCATAATCATGTAGAGCCCACACATCTCATATCTGACACCAATACTATGGAACAAACGCATGCAGCAAGCCTCCCAGGGAGAACCAAACACAAATGGCTGCAGGTAATTGTGTGGTTAGTATCTGTGGACCACGTGTCTGGTCATAGCACTGTGGTCACATAGCACCTGGGCATTGTGTCCTTTAACCACAATAACCCAGTGAGAGTCTCAGGAGGTGGGTGCTCTTATTGTACCCATTCTGTAAACAGGGATGTGGAGTCACAGTGGTGCGAGAGCTGGTGTTGTCCTTCAGCTGGAAAATGGAGGTGTACATCCTGCTTTCCTCAGCTCCTTTTTTGGGATATTTAGATGCCAAATTGCGTGGCTTGTAGGCAATGCAGGTAAGCAAGTCTCACCTTTCTGCACCAAGGAGCCAGTGACGACGTGATTCTGTGTTCGGGCCTTTGTATACATGTGAACAGCATGGTGTAGAACTCTTGCCCATGGCAAACCCACTGGAATAGACATGTCAGTATCTCCAGAAACAGGGCTGCTTCTTGCTAGTTATTTCCGGTTCCTGTCTCCTGGGTACAGTATGCATTTCCAGTTGTTTACCTCTTCTGTTCCTTACTTCCTCTCCCTTCCTTTGGGTGCCCCTCGGGATATGGGGATGCGCCTGCCAGTTTTTACTGCTTCCAGTACACAGCTTCTCTCTCCAGCCCATCTGGTCCTGAGCATCTTCCTGTGCTGCACAGAACCTGAAGACCTCACAGGCAACATGGTGCCTTACACGGGGTGGTACTTGGCTCAGGAGCTATTTGGACTTGCTCCTCACAGAACCAGAGACAGTTTGTTTGTGACCAGTGGAAGATTTGCTGCTCTGTTTCTTTCAGTGACAAGTGACAGAGCCCAGCTCACACTTGGACAAAGGAAGAAATGTTTTTGCTCTCGGGAACTGGGGAGACTTGAGGAGTGGCATCAGAAATGCCCCCCAGTTCAATCTCTCTCTCTCTCTTTCCATCTCACCCTCCCACTTAGAGAATTGTCAACAATAAAAATAAAGGCCCTGGCTTACAGAATAAGTCCTCAGTTCCTTGAGCGTTCCAATCGCACCTTGGTGAGGACAGCCACCCTCTCTGTACTCAGCCTGAAGCTGTCCTCTGACCCCACTCCTGGTCTCTCTACCACATTCTCTCATCCATTTTCCACTCGCTTCGCCCTAGTGTCCTGCAGACTTCTCTTCCTCGTGTTTTTAGCTCAGCATGTCACTTGCCTGGAACAGGGGCTCTGCAAGGGCAAACAAGGACAAAAGGTGTTTCGTTCATGGAGACATTTCAGGCACTGAGAACAGGGTCGGGTGGGTGCTCAACCACTGATGACCCTATGAATACAAGGGGGCCTCTCATCTCACCAAGAAGAAAGCCCAAGTGGGCGGACCCATGCTTGCTGGTTCCATGGCTCATGTCCTCTTGAAACCCACATTTTTCTGTCTCACCTCTCTGCCATCCCTAAACTTGCGGGCTGGCTCTCCTCGCGGTGTGGGACGGTGCTGCAGGTCTGGGCATCTGTGTCACGAGGCATGTGAAACAGCGACACAGCATGGTTGCTTCTCATTCACATAGCATTTTTTAATTTAATCATCGAGGAGTCATATGCTAGTTTTTAAAAGCCACACTTGCGTATATAACAACTGAAATTAAAATAAGTGCATATGATTGCATTTGTTTCTAAGCTAACCCTTACAAACACAAATATCGTTTGCACAAGAATAAGGTAATCTTGTTTGTAAGGATTCTTAATCTAATTTACTCAGGTGTAATGATGTGTTAGTTTGGAAGAAATATGTCAATATAAATTTATGAAATGGTAAGGCATTTCTGGGTATAGTAAGTATAATAATTTGACATTGCTTTTGAAAATTATAACAGAAAATTATTTTTAGCAACTTATATTAGTTTTTTACTTGAATAAAATACTCAGGAAAAAAGTACACAAGGAGAACTTCCATGAAGATGACTAGAGGAAGGAGGAAAGGTGTTCCTGAATACATTAAAGTAAGGCACAGTGCCTCTGAAGACTGTGAAAATATTTTTAAATACAAATTTTCCACACAGTGTGATATACAGTGAGAGACAGTTTATACATTTTTTTGGCCCATTCAAGGGAATGCACATTTTATTTTGCTTAGGCTGTAGGTCAAAACGGACTAAGACAATTCACTTTTGCTAAGAACATGAGACAGTGGTAAGAGATCTGTCCAACTCATGTAGTATTACTGTTTTGAAAAAATAAAGAGTGGACTTTGGGAGGCCTAGTTGAGGGGATTACCTGAGCCTACGGGTTTGAGAACAGCCAGGGCAACTTGGCAAAACCTTGTCTCTACAATAAATCAAAAATTAACCAGACGTGGTGGCACATGCCTGTAGTTCTGGCTACTTGGAAGGCTGAGGGGGAAGAATTGCTGGAGCCCAGCAGGTTGACGCTGGGGTGACCATGAGCTTGTCACTGCACTCCAGCCTGGGCAACGGAGTGAAACACCAATTCAAAAAAAAAAAAAAGAAAGAAAAAATAAGAGTGGGTACTGTGACCATATTCTCAAAAACATAGGCTATTTTGGCTGTCATTTTGTTCAACATATGTGTCAGCCTCAGGCTTATGAAATCTGAAGCAAAAAACCCCACAGCCCCCCCACCCCCTGCCCCATGGGTTTGTTGGGTCCTGTTAGGTTTGTCCTTGCTGCAGAAATTGTCTTCGTTTCCCTTTCAGGCATGCATGCAAAGTAGTCCGGTTTCAATCAACTGCAGGCGGGAGTTCAGCACTCCATCACCTGCAGTCCGAGTTTGCAGGGAGTGAGGGAAATGCATTTTAGTGGAAGTCCTGACCCTGCAGTCTTCTCCCAGAGCAGCCCTGCAAGCTGGTGGGCACGTGAAGGTCTTGACCTGGGAAAACCGCCGTGGATAGCCACAGCAGGGACAGAGAAAATGCAACACCTAGGAGATTTCAGGAAACAGCAGAATCATGCCAACCTAATCTGTGTTAAAATGCCTGGAATGTGGGGCCGCTGATGATGCCTGTTGTCTGTGTGCCTGACAGAATCCTTTCTTTTCTCCCACAGCAAAGCAGAGCCTGGGAACTGCGCCAAACGCCTGCCACTTACCTTGCATTGATCAGCCACTTCGAGATGAAAACCCCCGAGAGCCGCCACGCCGTGAAACAAGGCCTCCTTCACATTAAAGGCGCTTTGCGACTTGGGGTCTGCTGTGATCTTTTTTCCATTTTATCCAGTTTTTCACTGGGCACACTTTTTTTCCCCTTTCCATTTATGCTCCAACATAGAAGCCAATAGTTACAGCATCTTGGCCAAGCATTTGTTAAGGCTTATAAGAACAAAATTTATGGTTATTTAGGAGTTGGCACAAAGGCAGATTGTTGTGGAGAAAGAAAAAGAAACACAGGTGGGAAACAGAAGCCTCCACAAAAGGCTTACACTACGCAATGGCCCACGCAGCTCTTGGGAGCGACTGGGAGGAAAATGGAACAGGATTTGAAATCAGCCACTTTTCTAGTCTAAGCTGTCTCGCTGAATGGCTCTGCAGATCCTCAAGCATGTGTGTTGGCCATTCCAGGAGATTTTTCTGTCTTGTGTAAATGCTGCCATTTGCAGGAGCTGACAGTTGTAGAGATAAATGTGTGTTATTCTGGGTGACTATCTGTCAGTTTGGTTAATGGAGTCGGTGCATTAAAAAATATGTAGTGTAGATCAGAATAAGGGCTCTCCCATAAAGAGAAGAGTCATGTTCTTCTTAGTGGAACTTATATAATGCAGGGCCTGTATTTCCAAAAATTTAGGGTGTGGGCAAACACACCCTTAATCTTAGACTTTGGGTAGTAATGTGGAAATCTGGTACAGGCTGGAAGTCTATAATCTCTCTTAGGAAATACTGTTAACGATTCTTCTTTTTTAAAAGAATAAATACTCCAATTTTCTTCACTAGGGGAATAAGTAGGCTCCTTGCCCAGTCTTCTGCAATATTTGTGAAGTAGGCATTTTAAGTTTATACTCATTGTTGTTCAGGAAGTACCTAAGAGTACTTGCAATTATTGAAAAATATATAGCTCTAGTGTTTCATGATGTAAACTACTTCCAAAAGATCACTTATTTTAGTTCCACTGGTGACTCATGGTCTGATTTCAGGCAGGTTAATTTGTATGTCCAGCCATTTGCCATGATCAGATGGGAATACCAATAGCAATCATCATAGTAATGAAAACTCCTCAGGATACACTGTGGTAAGGTGTTTATTTCTACTTCCATGAACTTACACATGCTGGAATGATTTCCATCTTCCTCCCATGAGATAAAGTTCCTCTCTTTTACCGACTTTGCTTTGAAAATTTCCCACCTAATTCTTTCTATTCCCTTTTTATGTATCCCTTCAACATGGATACCATGCAGTCATGTTAACCTGCATTTTCTCACATGTCGCAAAGGACCTGTTTCACTGTGCACGAATAGGTGTACACACTTACAGTTTCCCCAGGGCAGGAGTCATGGGCCTCTGGTATAGCTCCACCATGCTTACTATGGTCCTTTGTTTTGAAAAATATAAGATAAAAACCAACAAAAAACCTCTCATTGCAGTTGGAAAGTTGAAGATGAACAGAATCTTTTGCCTCATTTTATAAAATGCCAAAAAACAGCTCTGGATGTATGAGTACACGCGTGATCATCATTTGCAGACAACACTGATCATTTCTGGGCATGGGTTGAGCCTGTTTAGTAGTCACCATAAGTCATTTCCCTTATTTTGCAGGGTGCCAGGAAGCCAGAGCCATGATGGAAGGAAGTAAGGAGGGAGTTGTGGCTCTGTCTGCTGCTCATCATTCTTCCGGCCTCTCTTCAACCATTTGCCTTATGATTTTGTCGTGTACATTTTCCATCACACCAATACACTTTTATCTTGACTACTGACTTTATAATAGCATCCAAGTCTTCATACTTTGCATTTTCCACTCATGCCGTGTCCTCTGTATTTCACTAGTTATCAAGTATTGATGGAAGGCCTGACACATATGTTAGGTTAACGGCAACTGGAAAATTGCTTTGCAACAAGAAGTCATTTGGTGAGTGAGGAAACACAAAAAAATGGACAACTGCCTACAGTAAATTGCTTTGTACTTTGTGGCATAGGGTAACACTTTGAGGGTAATTCAAGGGAATACGTGAAGGAGCACAGTCTATGAGGAAACAGTCAGCATGGCAGTTCAGAGGATATGCTCTGATGCAATCACACAATGGGTAGGACTTGGACAGGGCCTGGCGAGGTGGTAGAGAAGGGAATCAAGGTTCACCAAGAAAAGTATACAACTCTAGGATTTCGTGATGTGAACTGCTCCCCAAATATCACTTATTTTAGCTCTACCAGTGACTCACTGTCTGACTCTGAGCAGGCTAATCTGCATGCCAAGTCATCTGCCATGATCAGACTGGAATACTAACAGCGATCATCAGAGTAATATAAACTCCTTGGGGTTCACTGTGATAAGGTTTCTACTTCCATGACCTTGCACAGAGGTGGGGATGATTTTGGTGAGCTTAGAAGCCATGATCTGCTTTGGATGGAGAGGTAGGAATGTGGCTTAGACTGTGGTGGGAAGTAAGGTTGAGAGAGAAAGGAGAATCAACTAATGGGAGGCCTTGAAAGTTGGGCAGAGGAACTGTCACTGTTTTGGGAGAAAAGAGGAACCCTCTAAAGATTTGGAGATTAAGAATGCAATGTTTTAAGATGGCTATCACTCTTTTTTGGTGCAAAGATCCTTGGGCCTGGAATATGAGCACCTAGGCTCTGGCCTTGGCTTCAACCTTCTCAAGATGTGCAATCCTGAGCAAGCTAGTGAATTTTTTAGTGAATTTTTCTGGGCCTCAGTTCTTGCATTCATAGAATGGGGATTAAAATGTCAGCCTTGCCAGTTGGGTCCAGCATACCATTCAGCTGCTGCAGCCACACAAGTGTGAGGGACGAGGATCTGGAGGGTGCCAAAGACTATAGAATGTGAGTGGGAGAAACACATCCAAGAGATGCTGCAGAGGCTGACTTTGTGTCATTCAGGTGACTTTGGTCTGCTGGTCTCCAGAGAAATGACACTTCCAATTGTCTTCTTTCCCTGAAACTTTTTTTTCTGTGTTGGGGTCTCACTCCATTACCCAGGCTGGAGTGCAGTGGCATGCTCATGGCTACCCCAACATTGACCTACTGGGCTGTGGCAATCCTTCCACCTCAGCCTTCCAAGGAGCCAGAACTACAGACACATGCTACTGTGCCTGACTAATTATTTATTGTAGAGACGAGGTCTCACCAAGTTGCCTGGGCTGATCTCAAACCCATGGGCTCAGGCAATCTACTCGCCTTGCCCTCCCAAAGTTCTGGGATTACAGGCTGAGCCACCGAGTCCAGCATTCCCTGAAACTTTATCTCCTCACCTCAGTTCCTCTACATAACCTCATTTACTGTTCTCTCTCTTCCCTGGTCCTTTTGGAAAAGAGTTTTCTTGTCCCTACTTACATCACTCAAGAGAGTTTAGACTCTCTCAGAAGACACACAAACAGATTCCCAAAAGACCTCTGCTGTCTGTTGAGTTTCTTACTCACTCACCCTATATGCTCTCATCTATTAACATCTTTCCCTAGGTGTGTGCCTTCTTATTTTCTGTAGGTCTCCAGAGTTCCTACAGGGTCTGACTCTACATGATTGTTATTTCCCACTGAAAAGAATTCCCGAAAGTGATATCAAGATGGAGGAATTTCAATTATCATCTTCCCAAAGAAGCAACAATTTTGACAACCATCTGTGAACAGGAGTACCTCTGTGGGCATCTGCAAGTTCTGGGCAGAAGTTCCAGCATGCCATTGGAGCATACAATTTGAGGATAGATGTATTGAAGAGGGTAAGAAAAATAGTTTCACTTACCTGCATCACTTCTCCAAGACAGCACAGCTCAATGCCCCACAGGAAAAATTTCTCTCACAAGAAATTTGGAAACTGAGTACCTCGCTTCCTCAGCCACCAGGGATGCTGCCCCCACTGGCCCACTTCTAGCCCCATCCACAATACTGAGGTGGTAAGTACAGCTGAGGTGTTGGAAGAGGTTAGAAACAGGGAAGAAAGAGGACTTAGCCACCAAGGCTTGAAACTCAACAAAAGACCTTAGATCTTATTAATTGCTTCAAGGACTCCATAAGAAAGCATGCCCACAGGCTTTGCCTGCAGATCCCTTCAACTGACTCATGGGTACTCCCCCAACACTCTGTGCACCCCATCCCTCTCCCTGACTGGCTGGCTCTGTGTGATTTTCCCCATGAATAGCAAGTGTGAGCCTCTGTAGATGATTTGTGAGCATGCATAGACAACAACCCAGCTCTGCAAAATAGGAAGAAGACATACAAACTTGAGTATTTCAGGGTACTTCCCTAGAGAAAAAAATGGTAGACATTTAGCACCTACCTTGACTTTTTGTGTGACTGAGTAAAGGTATACAATCTTAAGACTCCCTCCTCCATTCCCCCGAGAGGGAACTTAAGTTTGATGGCAAATCTGTAGAACAGTTCTGAGAGAGCCTCAGAATTCAAAGTCAGGTAGACTGCTAAGAGTATTTCTGTCCTGAAGTCAGTCAGTACAGACTGGAGGAGGTGACTACTCCCTCAAATGTAAAGGTGAGCCAGGCTTGGTGGCTCAGCCTGTAATCCCGCACCTTTGGGAGGCTGAGGTGAGTGGATTGCCTGAGCCTGCGGGTTCGAGACTCGCCTGGGCAGCGAGACCTCATCTCTATAATAAATCAAAAAATCAACCAGGCGTGATAGCGCATGCCTGTAATTCCGGCTACTCAGAAGGCTGAGGCAGAAGGATTGCTGGAGCCCAGCAGGTCGAGGCTGTGGTGGCTGGGAGCAGCCGCTGCACTCCAGTCTGGGTGACTGAGTGAGACTCCAACTCAAAAAAAAAAAAAAAAAGTAAAGGTGGCAACTCAAGACTTCAAGGAACAGGAAAAACCAAGTAATTATGACAACATCAAGGGTATGCAATAATTTTCCAGTAACTGATCCCAAAGAAATAGAGATCTACAAATTGCCTCACAAGGAATTTGAAATAGTTGTTTTAAGAAAGATAGGCAAGTCAACAACATCAGAAAAAACAACACATGAACAAAATGAGAAGTTCAACAACAACAACAAAAAATAGAAACTATTAAAAAGAACCAAATAGAAATTCTGGAATTGAAGAAGTCAATGAATTAATAAAAAATGCAATAAAGAACAAAACAATAGAATTGATCAACCAGAAGAAGGAATTTATGAACTTAAAGATAGGTCATTTGAAACGATCGAGTAAAAGAAGAAAAAAAGGACAAAAGGTACAAAAAAGTATATGAAATTTATGGAACACCATCAAGAGAATTAATTTATGGATTGTGGGAATTCCAGAAAGAAAAGTAAGAGAGAAAAGTTTATTTAAGGAAATAATAATGGAAACTTCCCAAATCTTGAGAGAGATATGGACATCTAAGGACATAAAGTGCTAGAATTTCTAGTTTCAACCAAAAGAGGGCCTTACTGAGGAACTCTATAATCAAACTGTCAAAAATCAAAGTTAAAGAGATAATTTTACATGCTGCAAGAGAAAAGAGACTCACCACATACGAGAGAGCCTCAATAAAACTGTTAGTGGACTTCTCAGCAGGATCCTTGCAGTCCAGGAGATAGTGGTTGATGTATTCAAAGTGGTGAGAGGAAAAAAACTGGCAATCAAGAATAATTTACTCAGCAAAGCTGTGTTTCAGAAATGAAGGCAAAATGAAGACTTTCCCAAACAATAGTTGAGGAAGCTCATCACCACTAGATCTGCCTGTTAAGAATGTTCTTCAAGCTGTAATGAAAGCACCAATTAGTTGCATAAAAACATATGAAAATATAAAACTTGCTGGTAAATATAAGTATGTAGCAAAATTCAGAATACTCTAATATTGTATTATGCAAATAATATAAATGATGCAAATGATGACATGTAAATAAATATTAACTTTAGTATAAAGTTTAAAAGACAAAAATATTAAAAATAACAAGAACTAGAATAACTTGTTAATGAATATATAATATTCAAAAAGAAGCAAATAATGGCATCAAAACATAAAATGTGGGGCGGTAGCAGTAAAAGTGTTGAATTTTTTGTATGCTATAAAAATTAAAATATTTCAGTCCAAACTAGATATTTATAGCAATAAGATGTTTTTATAAATCTCATAGTAACCACAAAACTAAAACCTAAGTAGATACACAAAATATAAAGAGAAAAGAATCAAAGTGTGTCAAAACATATCACTATAGAAAATTATCAAATCAAAAGGAAGACAGCAAGGAACAAAGGAACTACAAAATGCCAGAAAACAGTCAACAGAATAGCAACAATAAGTTTTATCGATCAATAATTACTTTAAATGCAAATAGATTAAATTTTCCAAATAAAAGACACAAATTAGCTGAATGGATAAAAAAACAAGATTTGAAGATAAGCTCTCTACAATAGACTTACTTCAGCTTTAAGGACACACAGCCTGAAAGTGAGTGCTAGAAAATGATATTCCATGTAAATGGAAACCTAAAAAGAGCAGGGACAGTTATACTTATATCATACAAAATAGACTTTAAGTCAAAAACTGTAAAAAGAGACAAATAAAATTATTATATAATGATAAAGCAGTCAATCATCAGGAGGATATAACAATTGTAAATATATATATGCTCAACATTCATGCATCTAAATATATAAAGCAAATATTAAGTAATCTGAAAGGAGAGATAGATTGCAATATAATAATAGTTAGGGACTTTAATACACCATTGTCAACAATGAATACATCATCCAGGCATAAAGTCAACAAATAAACATTGGTCTTGAACTACACTGTGGACCAAATAGGCCTAACAGCCAAATGCAGAATGTTCTATCCAACAGCAGCAGAATATGCATTCTTCTCAAGTGTACATAAAACATTCTCCAGATAGATCATATGTTAGGCCACAGAGTAAGTCTTAATAAATTTAAGAGAGTTAAAATTATATCAAGTATTGTTTCCGACCACAGTGGTATTAAGCAAAAAAATCAATAACACAAAAGGATTTCAGAAAATTCACAAATACATGAAAATTAAACAACATACTTCTGAACAACCAACGGATCAAAGAAGAAATAAAAAGATAAATAAAAAAGTAACTTGAGACTAACAAAAATTAAAACACAAGATAACAATTATGGAGTGTAGCAAAAGTAGTTCTAGAAGTTTTTGCAATAATTGCCTACATGAAGAAAAAGAAAGATCTTACATACAAAACCTAACTTTATACCCCAAAGAACTAGAAAAAGAATAAAATAAGCCTAATGTTAGCAGAAGGGAGGAAATAAAAAAGATATTTTATTTATTTTTCTATAAATAAAATAGAGACTAAAAAACAATAGAAAAAATCAATAAAACTAAAAGTTGATCTCTTGAAACAAGCAAAATTGACAAGCTTTTTAGCTAGACTAAGAAGAAAAGAAGACTCATAAATGAAATTATAATTTCAGGGGGGACATTACGTTTTATATCACAGAAATGGAAAGGACCATAAAAGACTATTAAGACAATTATACTCCAATTGGAGTACTTTTATACTCTTTGGATATGGTTGTATCCAAAATATATATCTGTTATATCCAACAGATATATATGGTTGTATCCAAAATATATATTGTTGTATCCAAAATATATATTGTTATATCCAAAAATATATCTGTTCCTAGAGACTGTAACCTACCAAGATTTAGGCATGAAGAAATAGAATATATGAACAGACAAATAATGAGTAAAGAGATTGATTCACTAATCAAAATCTCCCAACAAAGAAAAGCCTAGGACCTGCTGGCTTCACTGGTGAATTCTACGAAACATTTAAAGAGGAATTAATACCAATTCTTCTTAGACTCTTAAAAAAAAAAGGAAGAAGAAGGAACACTTCCAAACTCATTTTGCAAGGCCAGCATTACCTTGATCTCACAGCCAGGCAAGGACATCACAGGAAAAGAAAATTATGAACATAGATGCAAAAGTCCTCAGGAAAATACTAGCAAACCAAATTCAACATTAAAAGGATAATTCACTATAATCAGGTGAAAATAAATGGAAAGATATCTTCTGTTGATGGATTAGAAGGATTAATATTGTTAGAATGTCCACACTACACACAGTGACCTATAGACTCATTGCAATCCCTATCAATATCTAACTTTTTTCACATAAGCAGGAAAAAAATCCTAAAATTCGTGAAGACCCAGAATAGCAAAAGCATTCTCGAGCAAGAACAACAAAAGGGGGCATCACACTTTCAAATTATACTACCAGAAAAAAGCCATTGGAACAGATGGCATAAAAACAGACACATAGACCAATGAAACAGAAGAGAGACCCCAGAAATAAACCCATGCATGTATGGTCAATTAATTGTTGAAACAGACACCAAGAATACTCAGGGGGGAAGGGATAGTGTCTTCAAGAAATGGTTTTGAGAAAACTGGATTATCTACATGCAAAAGAATAAAATGGGACTCTTATACCATGCACAAAAAATAAACTCAAAATGGAATAAAGACTTAAGTGTAAGACCCAAACCCATAAATCTCCTGAAAGCATAGAGAATAGCTCCTTGATATTGATCTTGGCAATGATGTTTTGGATATGACGTCAAAAATACAGTCAACAACAGCAAAAATAAATACATGGGACTAGATCAAACTAAACAAGCAAAGGAGACAAACTGCACAATGAAAAGGTAACCCACGGAAAGAAAATAGTTGCAAACTATATATCCATAATAACTAGGGGTTCATATGCAAAATGTATAAGGAGCTCATCCTCAGTAGCAAAGATCAACGAACTCAGTTAAAAGTGTGGCAGAACACCAGAAAAGCTATTTCTCAAAAGAAGACAAAAGACCGACAGGTATATGGAAAGATTCTCAACAGATAATCATTGGGGAAATGCAAATCAAAACCAAAGTGAGTTATCACTCCATTCCTGGTAGGGTGGCTGCTGTCAAAACGTCCAAGGCAAGCATTGGAGAAACAGGGTGTGCTGGAGGTGGAAGTTGGTATAGCCATCCTGGAAAGCAGTGAGAAGGTTCTCCTCAGTTGAAAATAGAACCAGCATATGATCCAGTAATCCCACTTCTGGGGGCATATCTAAAGGAAATAAAACTGGTACGTTGAAAAGATGTCTGCAGTCCCATGTTCACTGGGACAATAGTCACAATAGCCAAGATATAGAAACAAGCTGTTTGTCCATTGACAAGTGAATGTATAAAGAAAATGAGAACGTGTGTAACCCCTGGATAAACGTACAAGGGAATATTTTATTCAGCCTTGAAGATCATAAAATTTTGCCATTTGCAGCAGTGTGGATGAACCAGTAGGATTATGAGGCCAAGTGAAACGCGTCAGGACAGAAGGATACCACTGCGTGTGCTCACTTATAGGCAGAATCTCGGAAAGTTGAATTTTCAAAAGCAGAGAGTAGTGGTGGTTATCAGGGGCCGGGAGGAGGGGAAACTTGGGAAATTTTAGACAAAGTATACAGACTTTCAGTCATACATGAGTAAATTCTGGAGACCAACTGTGTAGTACGGTTCCTCAAGTTAACGATAATATATGCTTGAAATGTACTAAGAGAGTAGCTCTCAAATGTTCATACTGCATATGAGAAAGGATAACACTGAGAGGGAATGGATACGTCAATTAGCTGTGCTGTGATAGCCATTTCACAATGTAGACTTTTATCAAAATTGTATCCTACAACTTCAGTATATACAACTTTTATTTGTCAGTCATACCTCAATAAAGCTAGGCAAGGAAAAAGAATTTCCCTTTTCCCACTTTCCTGAACATTTTATTAACTCCTTCCTTCCTGGTGGTCCCCTGCCCTTCCTGATTACGAATCACCAGCACACCCCTCTTTCTTTCTGTTTCCTCATTCTTCTAGAGTCTACTTATATCTAAAGAGATGAGGAAGTCACACTGCAAATGGGAGGGGCTATGGGGGCATAGAAACCCGGGAGAGTAACTGCTGCAGGCAACTGGAATGAGTTTGGCAATATTGATGAAGGCCACAGATGCTCAGTACATGATCTGTAATTGTCAACCACAGTCATTACTGTTGGGGCCGACACTTGGGAAGAGGGGTTGTACCATGTTGAAGGTGGTTCTATATTATCCTAATCTTATTGATGAGGACACCAAGGTACAGAGATATTAAGTAACTACACCCAAGGGCACACTGTGGTGACTTTGTGGTGGAGCTGGGATTTACTTTTTATTTTTTGAAGGAGGAGCTGGGATTTACTTTTTATTTTTTGTCACCCAGGCTGGAGTACAGTGGCATGATCATCACAATCACAGCTTACTGCGGCTTCAACCTCCTGGGCTAAGTGATTCTTAGCCTCAGCCTCCCAAGTAACTGGGCCTACAGGAGTGTGCCACAATGCCTGGCAAATTTTTTTGATTTTTTTTTTTTGTAGAGACGGATCTGGTTGCCCAGGCTGGACTAGAACTCCTGGGCTCAGACAATTCTCTCCCTAGGCCTCCCAAAGTGCTGGGATTGCAGGCATGAGCTCCTGCAACTGGCTAGAGCTGGGATTTGAGCAGAGCAGTTGGGCTTCAGGGTTCCACACTCTGCCTGGACAAGCTCGTGCCCTGGAAGTGATGAGAATGAATGTCCTTGGCAGCACTACTTAGAGCCCTGGGAGAGTGTGACTGGCCTAACTTCTTCATCAAAGGAAATGGGAGGCTATACCTGGACTGCTGTTCAAGATTTAATGCATTAACTGGACTCACAAATATTAACATGGTGAAAACTCATAAAGAGAATCTTATAGGATATTTCTTGATTTCTTTAAAAAAAATTTTTTTTATTTTAAAGATATCTGGTACAATTCAGGGTTAGGTATACAAACGGTCATTGTACAGGTAAAGTTTGGGACTCGCTTTGGTCCCTGCTTCACCTGGTTTGAGATCAGGTACCCTTAAAGATGATGTATGTACCCTCTGCCCTGGCAGTTTCCCACTACTGCCAATCCCTTTCTTGTAGTATGATAATTGTTCAGGGTCCACTTATGTGTGAGAGATTGTGATACTCAGTTCTTTGTTTTTGTGATAGATCACTGAGTATTACAGACTCTAAATCCATCTAAGTTGCTACAAATTTTATAATTTTGTCCTTATTTATGGCTGCGTAATATTCCATTGTGTGTATGTACTACATTTTTTTTTATCCAGTCCTCTTCCAACGGGCAGCACAGTTGATTCCATGTTTTTGCTATTGTGAATAGTGCTGCAATAAACATGCGTGTACAGGTATCTTTTTTATAGACTGATTTGATCATTCCTGATCAAAACCCCAAGTGCCCATGCCATAAAGAGATAAAATAGATAAGTGGGACCTCATCAAAATGATAAGCTTCTGCAAAGCCAAAGAAACCATCAAGAGAGTGGGGAGACAGTCCATAGACTGGGAAAATATATTTGCTAACTATATACCTGATAAAGGCCTAACATCTAGGATCTACTAGGAATTCAAACGTGCCGAAAAGAAAAAAACAGCCCCATTACAAAGTGGGCAAAAGAAATGAATAGACCTTCTCAAAAGAAAACATACACGCAGCCAACAAATACATGGAAAAATGCTCAGCCTCACTAGTCATCAAAGAAAAGCAAATTAAAACTACAGTGAGATATCACCTAACTCCAGTCAGGATGGCCATCATCAATAACTCAAAAAACAACAGATGCTGGAGAGGATGCGGCAAAAAGGGAACACTTCTACACTGTTGAGGGGAGTGTAAACTAGTACAACCTCTGTGGAAAACAGTGTAGCGATTCTGAAAAGATCTAAAAATTGACCTCCCATACGACTCTGCAATCTCCCTTCTGGGAAGGTACCAGGAGGAACGCAAATCATGATATTTCTTGATTTTAAGGCACAGCAGGAGACATGCAGTGACACTATGGATGCAAATTTTTAAAACACGTGAAAAAAGTCATGCAAAGTGTATACGTAATTGCATATATATTAGTTAAAAACCTCAGATGTGAATGACTTAGATCACCTGAAAGATGTCTTGTCTTGAGAGATGAATGGATGAAGTGAACAGAAATGGGGTGGCCAGGTTTGGTGGCTCAACCTGTAATCTCAGCATTTTGGGAGGTCGAGGTGAGTGGATTGTCAGAGCCTGTGGGTTCGAGACCTACCAGGGCAATTTGGCGAGACTTCGTCTCTACAATAAATAAAGAAAAAAAATTAGCAGGGGATGGTAGCGCACGCCTGTATTTCCAGCTACTTGGAAAGCTGAGGCAGAAGGATCACTGGAGCCCAGCAGGTCAAGGCTGCAGTGGCCGGAAGCGTGCCACTGCACTCCAGTCTGGGCGACAGAGTGAGACTCTAAACCCCACTCAAAAAAGAAGAAAAGAAATGGGGTGATTTTCTCTGTGCTTTTAACATTTAACACAACAGAGAAAGTTGAATATCTGGCTTAACACAACAGAGAAAGTTGAATATCTGGCAAAATGTTAATATATGTTTAATCCAGGTACTGGATACCTAGGTATTATATTTTTTGGTTCTTTTCTGCATGTTTAAAATATTTTATATAAACAATTTGATAATACTTGAAAAAAGAAATGAGGAATTAGTTGATGGCTTATGGAGAGAGACCATCACTTTTGTTTCTTTTCAAGCAAAAACAAACAATTCTTGAATATACATGAAGTGCCCAGTACTGTGGGGAATGAAGAAGAAGGAAAAGACACTTTCTAGGAGCCTAGAGTTGAGTTAAGAATCTAGAGCCAGGCTCTTACAATAGCAAGAAACCAACATAGGCCCAGGCAAGGCGTTGCGAAGCAACCTGCACACGCTAGAGAAATCTCGCCGAGAGGTTCTAGCACTTGTCTGTGGTTGGCGTTCCAGAGGGAAGATGACTGGGCAGGGCTGGTCTCTGACCTTTGGCCTTTGAGTATGAGCCCCAGTGTGAGTGGTCGTGGACTCGGCGCTGGGGGAGTGGAGGGTGGGAAGCCCTTCAGCTGTCCATCCACATTGACAGCCTGTTTCTGAGGTAGAGCAGCCAAAAATTTAATTTGCTATTTTGCAGCCAGCCCTCTGTTTACACATCTCTTGTCCGTAGGTTTGGTGTAGTTGGAGCCTAGAGATAATGCCTAAGGTATTTCCTGAACAAGTTCATTCTGACTGTGTAATATCTGTTATTTATTTAGCTCTCCAAATGTACACGGTCCTTGACAAATATGTAGAAAGACAAGTTTCCTGCCCTGGGGAGCTTATGTTCCAATGCAGATGAACAGAACAGAAGGGGTGGGATTTCACTTGGGGAAGATTGGCAGGTTGGGAGAGCTGGCCAGGTAGGAGAGAAGGGAGTCTGGAAACTCTGGAAAAGTGAGGCTGGGAATGTGGAGGGAATGGAAGACTTTCAAAGAAATGTTTCAGAAGTGAGCATGACGTTCAATCAGTGGCATGCCCTTGAGAAAACTTTTGAGAGTAGGGGAAACGGTGAAGACAAACGAGTCTAACTGTGTGACAAGGCAAGAAGACCAACAGAAGCGCTAGTACTCCAGCAGCAACTGCAATGCACCGAAGTCACCATGTGCCAACAACCATGTGATGATCTGGACCTGACTCCCTGGGTATATTGTTCACCAATTCTGAAGGGTGGTTTCAGTGTCACTACTTGACATATGTGGAAGCTGAGGCTCAGAGAGATCACGTAAGTTACCCAAAGGGACACAGCTGGTAAGCGGATGAGCATGAACTCAAAGCCAGACATGACTCCAAAGTCTAAGCTTTTGCTCTCCCACCACAACTGAGAGAACATTAAGGGATGAGGGTCAGACAGGAGAGTGAGAACATAGAAGGCTGATTGTATGCCCTCTGCAACAATAAATAGAGCCACTCAGCATTCACAAGGTGCATTTCCTCATGTGAGAAAAGCAGGGTACTAGCTGGTAGGTTAAATGACTGAACTAAACTATACGTACCACTAGGAAGTAAAAAATAAAAATCTGTTGAGATGCATGCCCATGACCTAGGAGAGCAGTCAGGGAGTACAAATATTTGTTATGCAGAAAACCAGAAATGAGAAAAGATGAATAAAACATGCTTCAAAATTCCTCAAGAAGTGGATACTGAGGAGCTCCAGATCTGCCGCTGAGCAGACCTTCATTCCTGAGTCCACCCACAGGCTGTTGTGGTTGTCTTCCTCTGCCTCTTCCCAACTGCACGAGGCTCTGTTGGTGTGGAAGTCAGTCTGTTGGTTTCTGTTGTCTGTCTATCCATCTATCCCTCTCTGTCTGTCATCTATCTCTATCATCTATTTCTGTCATCTATCATTCTATCCATCTATCTATCTACTCATCTATGTATCCATTATCTATCATCTATCATCTGCCTATCTATCTATCTATCTATCTATCTATCTATTTCTGTCTTTCTATCATCTGTCTCTATCATCTCTATCTTTATCACCTATCTGTCTTTCTATTATCTATCATCTGTCTCTATCATCTATCTGTCATTATTTATCATCTATCTGTTTCTATCATCTGCTTATCTGTCATCTATCACCTATCTGCCCTTATCATCTATCTATCTATCTATCTATCTATCTATCTATCTATCTATCTATCTAGCATCTATCTATATCTATCATCTATGTATTTATCATCTATCTGTCATTTAATCTAACCTATCTACCTAATCATTTCCCATCTCTCTTCTAAAAGGATTTAAAAGAATTTAAAAGAATTTTTAATGAAATATATCTATCTACTCCAAAATATTTTTTTTGTGTGTGTTGGAGTCTCACTCTGTCACACAGACTGGAGTGCATTGGCACGCTCCCGGCCACCACAGCCTTGACATGCTGGGCTTCGGCAATCTTTCTGCCTCAGCCTTCCAAGTAGCCGGAACTACAGGTGCGTGTTACCACATTTGGCTAATTTTTGATTTATTGTAGAGATGAGGTCTCGCCAAATTGCCCAGGTGAGTCTTGAACTCACGGGCTCAGGAAATTCACTCACCTCGGCCTCCCAAAGTGCTGGGATTACTGGCTGAGCCAACGAGCCTGGCTCAAAAAAGATTTTAAAATCATTAAAAGTAAAATGATTATAAAGTTACCTGAAATGCTCTTTCTTAACATCTCACTCCCACTCAACCACCCATCCATGAAACTCCTTTTAAGACCAACTCAAAATTTCTCATCAATCTGATGTTTCTATCTTGTTCTACCATTGTTCCATGTGTATGATTTTTATGATAGCATTTATTATATTATCTTACAAATAGTTGTTTCATGTTAGTTTTCTCATTAAACTATGAGGTCCTTGAAGATGAGAACCAAGTTGTGTTCAAAGTGTCTGGCGTGTATTAGCTACTCAAATAGTTATTGAATAAGTGAGGGACTAGATAAAATCAGAATCAGAAAAGAAGAAGCAGCAAGTATGCTAAGTGTATGGATTGATATGTATTTCTGTTGTTGAGCATCAGAATTGACTTTGGAACATAGAGTAAAGACACATGACTTTCATCATCAAAAGGGAAAGGCAAACACATTCTTGGAGAGGCAATATTCATGGCTAAATATGCCTAAATAACTTTATTTGCAAGTATTTTGTAACATAAGCACTATGCAATAATATGTTACAAGCTGATTTTACCAAGCAGTTTCATATTAAGTAAAGAATATCTCCTTATTTAATAAACAATAGCCAGGTTGTCAAAGAGTCATAACCAGAATTTCCTAGTACCACTGACAAAAGATCCCTACATTTATAAAACGTGACAATATCACCATGAAAATTCTTTTTGCTTTGTTGTTAGCGAGTTAGTATGTCACCAAAGGAAATAGCATTCTAATCACCAATTAATGTAATTCACAATAGCACTTAAAAGTCATATGTCAAGTACTCTCCTTTTCAACATTCTTTAAAAAAATTAAGATGTCTATAATAATTATGTATATTTATGGAGTACATGTGATGCTTTGATGTATGTATACACTATGCAATGATTATCTCATAATTAACATCTCTATCATGTCAAACACTTTATTGTAGTAAGAATATTTAAAATCTATTCTTTTAGCAATTTTGAAATATATAACATGTTATTATTACTATGATCACCTTGCTATTCAATAGACATTGAAAATATATTTCTCAGCCGGGCTCGGTGGCTCAGCCTGTAATCCCGCGTCTTTGGGAGGCTGAGGTGAGTGGATTGCCTGAGCCTGCAGGTTCGAGACCCGCCTGGGCAGTGAGACCTCATCTCTACAATAAATCAAAAATCAACCGGGCGTGGTAGCGCATGCCTGTAGTTCCAGCTACTTGGAAGGCTGAGGTGGAAGGATCGCCGGAGCCCAGCAGGTTGAGGCTGTGGTGGCCGGGAGCGGCCACTGCACTCCAGTCTGGGCGACAGAGTGAGACCCCAACTCAAAAAAAAAAAAGAAAAAAAAAAAGAAAATATATTTCTCCTGTCTAGTGGGAACTTTATGCTGGTCAACTTTTTTTCATTCCTTTCCTTTCCCAGCCTCTAATAAACATCTACTCTCTATTTCTATGGTTCAACCTTTTTAGATTCCCAGCATAAGTGAAACAATGTGGTGCATGCTCTTCTGTGCCTGGTGTATCTTAGCATAATGTCCTCTAAATTCATCCATGTTGTTTTAAGTTACAGAATTTCCTCCTTTTTAAAGGCAGAACAGTATTCCATTGAGAGAGAGAGAGAGAGAGAGAGAGAGCACGCGCATTACATTTTCATTATCTAATTCCATGTCTTGACTACAGCAGTGTGTTTATATAGAGACCCTGTGGTCCGCCAAGAAGAAGACGCGTCCTAGAATCAGGCATCTGTGGTTTCAGCTCGTAGTTTTGTCATTTATTTGCTATGCCATCATGAAAATTATCACAGAATCTCTCTGAGCTTCAGGTACTCATCTACAGAAATCCCTCAGCCAGTGTAGGAAGCAGTATCTGTCTTGCACCCAGGGGCTCCATGCAGTAGTCATTCAATCAACAATGGTATTATTGAAGGCAAAAATTCAGTCCTTCCCTGGCTGCCTTTAATTAGGGCACTTGAAACCATTTCATATGTTTCACGGGCAAAATGTGAGGAGTGGACACTTTTCAGGCTGTTCTCTGGGGCATGTTTCTTTGACTGCTGTCCTGCAGACTGTGGCCAAAACCAGCACTGTCTCAGCACTTTCCTGGGATAATACTCGGTATTGCAACGGGGAAGCCTGAAATGTTTGCCCACCTGAAGCCCTCTGCCTTTGAGTGGGATTGTTTTCCTCTGGCCTCCAACCCGATTGAAGCAGATGCTAGAATTTTCTTAGATGTGTGCTTTCCCCTTTTAGTCTCTACTGCCTGTACTCAGGTCCTTACCATCTAACCCCACTCACATTGTTCCAGTTCATACTATGTAAATTACCAGGACAATCTTCCTCAAACTCTGAGTACAGTAGTTACTACCCTTTTCAAGACTTTAAGATATAGGACATAATAACAGGGTCAGATTGAGGGTCCATACATTTTAGTATTTTGCTTCTGCACTAAGGAGCGTTTTAGGAGGAGTCGTGTAAGATTACTAAAGTACCCAGTTACCTTCAGCAACTCTTAGTGACCTTTTATCTATACATCTAGAATTGCTGTGTTTCCTCAAGTTTGGCTTCTTGAGATAGACAGTGACATCCGTAGAGTTGAGAGAGTCCCAAAAGGCAAAAGAACATAAATTTGTCTCAGTTTTATCTTGTGCTTTCTTCAGATAACAGAAAATAGTCACCAAAGGGGTATAAACTATGGGTGCTCGAGCTAGAGGTGATCATTGGGATCATGTGTTTATTTCGCCAAAAATGTAGAGAGAAAAATACTCCGATCTGGCAATTTCTGCTTCCCCCAGAAAATAGAGCTTCAGAAAAACAAAAGCAGGGAGATACCCAGGCACTAAACTACTAAACTAGACACTGTTGACTTAGAACATTTTGCTCCTAATTTTCACTCTCTTAAAAATTTAAGTGATTTGTTCTTATCAAAAAACCCCTCATTATTTAGATATTGAATTCTGTACCTTCCCATTTATTTCCTGTAAAGTTAAATTTAGGCTGGGTATGGTGGCTCACGCCTGTAGTCTCAGAGCTTTGGGAGGCTCAGGCGGGAGGATTGTTTTTGAGACCAGGAATTCAAGACCAGTTTGGACAACATAGTGAGGCCTCATCTCTACAAAAATAAAAAACAAAAGAATTAGCCAAGAGCGGTGGCATGCCTGTAGTTCCAGCTACTTGGGAGGGTGAGGCAGAAGGATTGCTTAAACCCAGGAGTTTGAGGCTACAGTGAACTATAATGACATCACTGCACTCCAACCTGGGTGACAGAGTGAGTCCCTGTCTCTTAAGAAAAAATTTTAAAAAATTTTAAACTACTCAGTTCTTCATCAACCACAAATATCATCTTTGACTCCTGCAGGAAAAGAAGCGAGCCAGGTGTTGCCGCTCAAGTGAAGCAGCGAATGCCTGCAGGGACTTGTGTGGGACTTCTTGGCTTTCGAGCTCCGTCCTACTGTGGGTTGTAACGTGGGTGGCTCTTACGCCCCACTCTGTGGGCCTGGTGAGATACAGGCAGAACCGGCAGATGTGCCTTTTCTCCCCGGTTGGTGACTGGGCCAGGGATGTATGGTGTAGGCTGAGACCCTTTCCCCTTAGTACTTTCATCCTGAAAGCCGCGTTCCAGAGACACAAGAATCATCCAAAGTGATGATGCAAGGCAATGAAGGAGTGAGCCACTGTTCTGTCCCTGGAGCAGAGATGTCCTGGCTGGATGGCTCCACCTGCCTGGCCTGTGCTTCTTGCTGAGTCTGACGCTTGCCCGCCTCCCACACCTGCCGCCCCAGGGGCGGGTCCACCTCCATCTCGGTTCCACCAAGTCAGCCTGGATCCCAGGACACTCTCCCTTGAACGCTTGGCCCAGTCCACTGGCCCTTCCTCTCAGGATGTCACCTCACTGCAAGGATACAGGAAGGACATCCTGGTGTCCCGTGGATGTACTCTAGGAGTTTGTGCCATGGAGTGTGGATGGAGTGCTGAAGGCTCCAGAGGCAGAAGGTGGTGGAGGTTTGGAGAAGGCTGTCAGAGCCTCCGAGGGCTTCCCCATCTACCTGGTACCTCATGTCCTGGGCCCCTCATCTCAGTGCTGGCCCAGGCAATCCAGCCCTGGAGCTGCCTGGTCCCTGGGCTGTGTGACTTTGTCTGCCTTCTCTGACCCGGGTGAGAGGACACACAGTGATGTGTGGAGTCTGCCTTCCAGGTGACACCAAAGAGGCTGACATAGCTCCGGAAAGGGCTGGTGAGAAGCTGCCTGTCTTCCAGCTTTGGCTAATGGAAGACGGAGTTGGAAGTAGTCCAGGAGATACCTGGTCTCTTCTTCCTCTTTCCTAAGGCACTTTTTCTCCAAAACATCCACACTTAACTCCTGCCCCAGACTCTGCATTCTAGGGAACCTAGCCTAAAAGAGCCTTCATACAAAATAAGTTAATAGCATATGTATTTAACTGAGGTTTACAAATACTAATTATATGCAAGACTTACATTAAGAAAACTTGAGAATGAAAGGTTGGTTGGTTACAAGTGAAGACATAACGTGTCCTTTCAGGAAGCATTCCCTTCTGCACTTGCTAATCTTTCACTGTCGGGTCAGAGGAGGATGAAGGGTTTTAGTAACTTTGAGATCAAAAAAAAAGTTTATAACTCACAAGTCTATGAAATAAACTATATCACTGTGAAGGCAAATCTACCACTATTCAAGTGTAGAAGGTAGTACAGCACAGTGTAACTATCAGAACAAAAGAACTTATAATGCAGAACATCTGATATTCAGAAATACAGTAAACAATTTAAGATATGAACAGAACCAAATCAGTCAACCAAGTCCACAACCATTGTATTGCTTGAGAACAAACTTGAGCTCCTGATAAGGTCTTGCTGGTCTACACATAAGTCTGCTGCAAATCAGTTGCTCTGGTTGGGATGCTTAGGGAAAGCTGATTTCTTCTGAAAACAAACCAAGCTGGTTCAGCATCTGGAAAGACCCTAGGAGAACATCATGCTGCTGGGACTCACCGTCAGAAAGCTCTAATCCAGGGCTGGAGGTCCTGCCTCCACTGCCTGAGTCACCCTTCACTGCAGCTCTTCAGCCTCTGCCTGCAGAATCTTCAGCCCAGAGACTTTGATCCTTAACTGAAAGGTGATTTCTGATGTCACTGTGTGAGTGTGACTATGTGTGCATGCGTGCATATATGCATGGATGTTTTAAAAGCAAAATTTGCCACTCTTTAACTGATCCCAGTCCTTAAACCAGACAAAAATGGCCCAATTCCTCTTCTGTGTGACAGTCCTTAAAATATCTGGAGACTGTTCACTTTCCCTCTGGGTCTTCTGTGCCCCAGGCAACTTGTCTGCTGCTTCATCAGTCACTTCTCTATGATTCTGTGTCTTGGCTTTTGTCTGACCTACGTTGAGTTTCTAAGTGAAGGAGGGGCGTCAGAGTCACTTTCTCTGATGGAGGCATTTTATTCTTCAATAATGTGATGTGATCACAGTATTTTAGGTACTGTCAGACCAGTGCAGAATGGAGGGGGTTGTTGTTTCCTTTATGGGAGACTCCATACTTTCGTTAATGCTGTCATCATTCACATTACCTTTCTTTAGTGGCCACTGTTGACTGCAATAAAACATGTAGTTAGCCAAAGCGTTAATTTTTTTCCCCTTTCTGTTACTTCTCAGTCAGGTCTCTTCCATCTGGCCCTTGTGTACTGATATTTTTGAACGTCAATTTACTGCTTTACTGGAATTATTACTAAAGTTCATCTTACTTGATTCAGGCCATCAATAATGCTCATGGAGTGTTTGGAATCTGCCACCTAATATACTTACTATCTGCTTAGATTTTGATCACATGCTTTCATTGATAAGAGCTGTGAAAAGTGACCTAAAGTGTGTCAGTGGGTAGTGCAGGCTGACTTCAGCCTGATACTCTATCAGTCCTCATAGGGAGACATCCTCCATCAGTTACACAGTTACACCCTATGTGGTTGTGCCCAGTTCTGAGACTTTATTGGAAGACTTGTAGAAATACATTTCTGAGCCGGGCTCGGTGGCTCAGCCTGTAATCCCACGCCTTTGGGAGGCTGAGGTGAGTGGATTGCCTGAGCCCGCGGGTTCGAGACCCACCTGGGCAGCAAGACCTCATCTCTGCAATAAAGCAAAAAATCAGCC